>NW_027192998.1:0-153000 GCF_949987515.2 Delphinus delphis | reverse complement strand
CCTGTTCATCTTCCGCAGAAATTGCAAACTGGGCCAAACAGGAGGTTAAAGGGGCTGACTCTCCAAGTCGGGGGAGTGTTAGTAAAGCGTCTGGAATGTTGCACCCGAGTACCAGGGTACGAAAACTGAGACATATTTGAACACGTCTCCCGATCACATGGTTGATCATACTCTAGGTTCCACATGCATGTTTTAGCTGAAGGAAGAATACCTTAAACCTGGGTAGTTGAAACCCGTGGAATGGGTACCATGCAATATGACTTCAAAGGGTCTTCATTTGCTCACCGAACCTCTCCAATCCTATCACTGCTGCGTTTATGCCCCTGTACACATGCTTGATTCTCTTTCGGAGACATAGCAATCCATAGGTTTTAAGATACTTACTAGTCAGGTACATTCTTAGGCGTTTAATATGCGGTGTTGAGTCCATTTCGTTGAGCAAGGAGTAGCTCTTATCTATTCCATATTTGACTTAAGGAACTTTATCTGTGCTCATTTCAATCTCTGGTTTTATGCAGCACCCCAACTCACCTTTCCCCTTAAGCAAGCATAAGTTGGTTTTCTAAATTTGAGACCCTGTTCTGTTCTGTAATTCAGTTCCTGTGTAGCCAAGTTTACATTCCGTGTATTACAGATATCTTATGATGTTTCTTTTTCTGTGTGACTTATTTCAGTTAGAATCATCATACCTGAATCCACTCATTGTGCTGCTAAGGGCCTGATGACACAGATTTCATTGCTGAGTGATATTGCTTTGTAAGTAAATACCAAATGTTCTTTATCCATTTTTCACTTTCTGCGATGTTGAACTTGTACTGTAAACGAGGTTCTTGTAAACAGAGCCTTTCCAAACTTTGGGGTGGCTGTGTCTTTTTGATTTTAATTTCCCTAAGCTATAGGACCATAAGTGGAAGTGCCCTAGGCTCTGTTGCTTTGTTTTTTAGATGTTTCAGGAAACACCATACACTTATCCCGAGTGTCTGTTGGCAATTTACATCCCGCCCATCAGCATAACAAGGCTCCCAGTTCTCCATGGCCTGTCCTGTCTTTCTGGATTTTACACTTTTTTCAGATGGCCCTTTTGACCGGGGGGAAGTGAGACTTCATTGTAGTGCAGATTTCCTTTGCAAGCTTGCTGGGTTGGCCAAAAAGGGCGTATGCGTTTTTTCCTGAATATATTCAGGAAAAAACGCATACGCCCTTTTTGGCCAAGTGCATCATTGTGGACGTTCTGCCTCTTTTCCTATGCTTTCAATGCAATTCCAGTCTACCTCCTGAAATCGGTTTCCTGCAATTCTGCCCCGCTTTCAAGTCCTCTTGGCAGCCTTACTTCAGTCTATTTTTGGACGATAGCTGTCATTTATAACTCTGCAGGTTTGTGAATTACAGTGCCCCTGAGCTCCTTTCTTCAACTTGCTTTCTTGTGACCTGGCCGCAACACCACAGGATGGCTTCAGGCCCTAATCTGGTTCCGGAATGGCACGCTGAGCCTTTGGTTAATTCCTCTTCCTGGTGGGAAATGAGAGTTAAATTTGCCCATCCAGACACCTCCAGCTAGCCTCTCATTGGTTCTCGCTATTCCTGTTCATCTTCCGCAGAAATTGCAAACTGGGCCAAACAGGAGGTTAAAGGGACTGACTCTCCAGGTCGGGAGAGTGTTAGTAAAGCGTCTGGAATGTTGCACCCGAGTACCAGGGTACGAAAACTGAGACATATTAGAACACGTCTCCCGTTCACATGGTTGATCATACTCTGGGTTCCACATGCATGTTTTAGCTGAAGGAAGAATACCTTAAACCTGGAGAGTTGAGACCCGTGTAATGGGTACCATGCAATATGACTTCAAAGGGTCTTCATTTGCTCACCGAACCTCTCCAATCCTATCACTGCTGCGTTTATGCCCCTGTACACACGCTTGATTCTCTTTTGGAGACATAGCAATCCATAGGTTTTAAGACACTTACTAGCCAGGTACATTCTTAGGCGTTTAATATGGGGTTTTGAGTCCATTTCGTTGAGCAAGGAGTAGCTCTTGTCTATTCCATATTTGGCTTAAGGAACTTTATCTGTGCTCATTTCAATCTCTGGTTTTATGCAGCACCCCAACTCACCTTTACCCTTAAGCAAGAATAAGTTGGTTTTCTAAATTTGAGACCCTGTTCTGTTCTGTAATTCAGTTCCTGTGTAGCCAAGTTTACATTCCGTGTATTACTGATATCTTATGATGTTTCTTTTTCTGTGTGACTTATTTCAGTTAGAATCATCATAGCTGAATCCACTCATTGTGCTGCTAAGGGCCTGATGACACAGATTTCATTGCTGAGTGATATTGCTTTGTAAGTAAATACCACAAGTTCTTTATCCATTTTTCACTTTCTGCGATGTTGAACTTGTACTGTAAACGAGGTTCTTGTAAACAGAGCCTTTCCAAACTTTGGGGTGGCTGTGTCTTTTTGATTTTAATTTCCCTAAGCTATAGGACCATAAGTGGAAGTGCCCTAGGTTCTGTTGCTTTGTTTTTTAGATGTTTCAGGAAACACCATACACTTCTCCCGAGTGGTTGTTGGCAATTTACATCCCGCCCATCAGCATAACAAGGCTCCCAGTTCTCCATGGCCTGTCCTGCCTTTCTGGATTTTACACTTTTTTCAGATGGCCCTTTTGACCGGGGGGAAGTGAGACTTCATTGTAGTGCAGATTTCCTTTGCAAGCTTGCTTGGTTGGCCAAAAAGGGCGTATGCGTTTTTTCCTGAATATATTCAGGAAAAAACGCATACGCCCTTTTTGGCCAAGTGCATCATTGTGGACGTTCTGCCTCTTTTCCTATGCTTTCAATGCAATTCCAGTCTAGCTCCTGAAATCAGTTTCCTGCAATTCTGACCCGCTTTCAAGTCCTCTTGGCAGCCTTACTTCAGTCTATTTTTGGACGATAGCTGTCATTTATAACTCTGCAGGTTTGTGAATTACAGTGCCCCTGAGCTCCTTTCTTCAACTCGCTTTCTTGTGAGCTGGCCGCAACACCGCAGGATGGCTTCAGGCCCTAATCTGGTTCCGGCACGGCACGCTGAGCCTTTGGTTATTTCCACTTCCTGGTGGGAAATGAGAGTTAAATTTGCCCGTCCAGACACCTCCAGCTAGTCTCTCATTGGTTCTCGCTATTCCTGTTCATCTTCCGCAGAAATTGCAAACTGGGCCAAACAGGAGGTTAAAGGGGCTGACTCTCCAAGTCGGGGGAGTGTTAGTAAAGCGTCTGGAATGTTGCACCCGAGTACCAGGGTACGAAAACTGAGACATATTTGAACACATCTCCCGATCACATGGTTGATCATACTCTAGGTTCCACATGCATGTTTTAGCTGAAGGAAGAATACCTTAAACCTGGGTAGTTGAAACCCGTGGAATGGGTACCATGCAATATGACTTCAGAGGGTCTTCATTTGCTCACCGAACCTCTCCAATCCTATCACTGCTGCGTTTATGCCCCTGTACACATGCTTGATTCTCTTTCGGAGACATAGCAATCCATAGGTTTTAAGATACTTACTAGTCAGGTACATTCTTAGGCGTTTAATATGCGGTGTTGAGTCCATTTCGTTGAGCAAGGAGTAGCTCTTGTCTATTCCATATTTGGCTTAAGGAACTTTATCTGTGCTCATTTCAATCTCTCGTTTTATGCAGCACCCCAACTCACCTTTACCCTTAAGCAAGAATAAGTTGGTTTTCTAAATTTGAGACCCTGTTCTGTTCTGTAATTCAGTTCCTGTGTAGCCAAGTTTACATTCCGTGTATTACAGATATCTTATGATGTTTCTTTTTCTGTGTGACTTATTTCAGTTAGAATCATCATACCTGAATCCACTCATTGTGCTGCTAAGGGCCTGATGACACAGATTTCATTGCTGAGTGATATTGCTTTGTAAGTAAATACCACAAGTTCTTTATCCATTTTTCACTTTCTGCGATGTTGAACTTGTACTGTAAACGAGGTTCTTGTAAACAGAGCCTTTCCAAACTTTGGGGTGGCTGTGTCTTTTTGATTTTAATTTCCCTAAGCTATAGGACCATAAGTGGAAGTGCCCTAGGCTCTGTTGCTTTGTTTTTTAGATGTTTCAGGAAACACCATACACTTCTCCCGAGTGTCTGTTGGCAATTTACATCCCGCCCATCAGCATAACAAGGCTCCCAGTTCTCCATGGCCTGTCCTGTCTTTCTGGATTTTACACTTTTTTCAGATGGCCCTTTTGACCGGGGGGAAGTGAGACTTCATTGTAGTGCAGATTTCCTTTGCAAGCTTGCTGGGTTGGCCAAAAAGGGCGTATGCGTTTTTTCCTGAATATATTCCGGAAAAAACGCATACGCCCTTTTTGGCCAAGTGCATCATTGTGGACATTCTGCCTCTTTTCCTATGCTTTCAATGCAATTCCAGTCTACCTCCTGAAATCGGCTTCCTGCAATTCTGCCCCGCTTTCAAGTCCTCTTGGCAGCCTTACTTCAGTCTATTTTTGGACGATAGCTGTCATTTATAACTCTGCAGGTTTGTGAATTACAGTGCCCCTGAGCTCCTTTCTTCAACTTGCTTTCTTGTGACCTGGCCGCAACACCACAGGATGGCTTCAGGCCCTAATCTGGTTCCGGCACGGCACGCTGAGCCTTTGGTTAATTCCTCTTCCTGGTGGGAAATGAGAGTTAAATTTGCCCATCCAGACACCTCCAGCTAGCCTCTCATTGGTTCTCGCTATTCCTGTTCATCTTCCGCAGAAATTGCAAACTGGGCCAAACAGGAGGTTAAAGGGACTGACTCTCCAGGTCGGGAGAGTGTTAGTAAAGCGTCTGGAATGTTGCACCCGAGTACCAGGGTACGAAAACTGAGACATATTAGAACACGTCTCCCGTTCACATGGTTGATCATACTCTGGGTTCCACATGCATGTTTTAGCTGAAGGAAGAATACCTTAAACCTGGAGAGTTGAGACCCGTGTAATGGGTACCATGCAATATGACTTCAAAGGGTCTTCATTTGCTCACCGAACCTCTCCAATCCTATCACTGCTGCGTTTATGCCCCTGTACACACGCTTGATTCTCTTTTGGAGACATAGCAATCCATAGGTTTTAAGATACTTACTAGCCAGGTACATTCTTAGGCGTTTAATATGGGGTTTTGAGTCCATTTCGTTGAGCAAGGAGTAGCTCTTGTCTATTCCATATTTGGCTTAAGGAACTTTATCTGTGCTCATTTCAATCTCTGGTTTTATGCAGCACCCCAACTCACCTTTACCCTTAAGCAAGAATAAGTTGGTTTTCTAAATTTGAGACCCTGTTCTGTTCTGTAATTCAGTTCCTGTGTAGCCAAGTTTACATTCCGTGTATTACTGATATCTTATGATGTTTCTTTTTCTGTGTGACTTATTTCAGTTAGAATCATCATACCTGAATCCACTCATTGTGCTGCTAAGGGCCTGATGACATAGATTTCATTGCTGAGTGATATTGCTTTGTAAGTAAATACCACAACTTCTTTATCCATTTTTCACTTTGTGCGATGTTGAACTTGTACTGGAAACGAGGTTCTTGTAAACAGAGGCGTCCCAAACTTTGGGGTGGCTGTGTCTTTTTGATTTTGATTTCCCTAAGCTATAGGACCATAAGTGGCAGTGCCCTAGGCTCTGTTGCTTTGTTTTTTAGATGTTTCAGGAAACACCATACACTTCTCCCAAGTTTCTGTTGGCAATTTACATCCCGCCCATCAGCATAACAAGGCTCCCAGTTCTCCATGGCCTGTCCTGCCTTTCTGGATTTTACACTTATTTCAGATGGCCCTTTTGACCGGGGAGAAGTGAGACTTCATTGTAGAGCAGATTTCCTTTGCAAGTTTGCTTGGTTGGCCAAAAAGGGCGTATGCGTTTTTTCCTGAATATATTCAGGAAAAAACGCATACGCCCTTTTTGGCCAAGTGCATCATTGTGGACGTTCTGCCTCTTTTCCTATGCTTTCAATGCAATTCCAGTCTACCTCCTGAAATCGGTTTCCTGCAATTCTGCCCCGCATTCAAGTCCTCTTGGCAGCCTTACTGCAGTATATTTTTGGACGATAGCTGTCATTTATAACTCTGCAGGTTTGTGAATTACAGTGCCCCTGAGCTCCTTTCTTCAACTCGCTTTCTTTTGAGCTGGCCGCAACACTGCAGGATGTCTTCAGGCCCTAATCTGGTTCTGGCACGGCACGCTGAGCCTTTGGTTAATTCCTCTTCCTGGTGGGAAATGAGAGTTAAATTTGCCCATCCAGACACCTCCAGCTAGCCTCTCATTGGTTCTCGCTATTCCTGTTCATCTTCCACAGAAATTGCAAACTGGACCAAACAGGAGGTTAAAGGGACTGACTCTCCAAGTGGGGAGAGTGTTAGTAAAGCGTCTGGAATGTTGCACCCGAGTACCAGGGGAGGAAATCTGAGACATATTTGAACACGTCTCCTGTTCACATGGTTGATCATACTTGGGTTCCACATGCATGTTTTAGCTGAAAGAAGAATACCTTAAACCTGGAGACTTGAGACCCGTGTAATGGGTACCATGCAATATGACTTCAATGGGTCTTCATTTGCTCACCGAACCTCTCCAATCCTATCACTGCTGCGTTTATGCCCCTGTACACATGCTTGATTCTCTTTCAGAGACATAGCAATCCATAGGTTTTAAGATACTTACTAGTCAGGTACATTCTTAGGCGTTTAATATGCGGTGTTGAGTTCATTTCGTTGAGCAAGGAGTAGCTCTTGTCTATTCCATATTTGACTTAAGGAACTTTATCTGTGCTCATTTCAATCTCTGGTTTTATGCAGCACCCCAACTCACCTTTACCCTTAAGCAAGCATAAGTTGGTTTTCTAAATTTGAGACCCTGTTCTGTTTTGGAATGCAGTTCCTGTGTAGCCAAGTTTACATTCCGTGTATTAGTGATATCTTATGATGTTTCTTTTTCTGTGTGACTTATTTCAGTTAGAATCATCGTACCTGAATCCACTCATTATGCTGCGACGGGCCTGATGACATAGATTTCATTGCTGAGTGATACTGCATTGTACGTAAGTACCTCAAGTTCTTTATCCATTTTTCACTTTCTGCGATGTTGAACTTGTACTGGAAATGAGGTTCTTGTAAACAGAGGCGTCCCAAACTTTGGGGTGGCTGTGTCTTTTTGATTTTAATTTCCCTAAGCTATAGGACCATAAGTGGCAGTGCCCTAGGTTCTGTTGCTTTGTTTTTTAGATGTTTCAGGAAACACCATACACTTCTCCCGAGTGTCTGTTGGCAATTTACATCCCACCCATCAGCATAACAAGGCTCCCAGTTCTCAATGGCCTGTTGCCTTTCTGGATTTTACACTTTTTTCAGATGGCCCTTTTGACCGGGGGGAAGTGAGACTTCATTGTAGTGCAGATTTCCTTTGCAAGCTTGCTTGGTTGGCCAAAAAGGGCGTATGCGTTTTTTCCTGAATATATTCAGGAAAAAACGCATACGCCCTTTTTGGCCAAGTGCATCATTGTGGACGTTCTGCCTCTTTTCCTATGCTTTCAATGCAATTCCAGTCTACCTCCTGAAATCGGTTTCCTGCAATTCTGCCCCGCTTTCAAGTCCTCTTGGCAGCCTTACTTCAGTCTATTTTTGGACGATAGCTGTCATTTATAACTCTGCAGGTTTGTGAATTACAGTGCCCCTGAGCTCCTTTCTTCAACTCGCTTTCTTGTGACCTGGCCGCAACACCGCAGGGTGGCTTCAGGCCGTAATCTGTTTCCGGCCCGGCATGCTGAGCCTTTGGTTATTTCCTCTTCCTGGTGGGAAATGAGAGTTAAATTTGCCCGTCTAGACACCTCCAGCTAGCCTCTCATTGGTTCTCACTATTCCTGTTCATCTTCCGCAGAAATTGCAAACTGGGCCAAACAGGAGGTTAAAGGGACTGACTCTCCAAGTCGGGAGAGTGTTAGTAAAGCATCTGGAATGTTGCACCCGAGTACCAGGGGAGGAAAACTGAGACATATTTGAACACGTCTCCCATTCACATGGTTGATCATACTCTGGGTTCCACATGCATGTTTTAGCTGAAGGAAGAATACCTTAAACCTGGAGAGTTGAGACCCGTGGAATGGGTACCATGCAATATGACTTCAAAGGGTCTTCATTTGCTCACGAACCTCTCCAATCCTATCACTGCTGCGTTTATGCCCCTGTACACACGCTTGATTCTCTTTTGGAGACATAGCAATCCATAGGTTTTAAGATACTTACTAGCCAGGTACATTCTTAGGCGTTTAATATAGGGTTTTGAGTCCATTTCGTTGAGAAAGGAGTAGCTCTTGTCTATTCCATATTTGGCTTAAGGTACTTTATCTGTGCTCATTTCAATCTCTGGTTTTATGCAGCAGCCCAACTCACCTTTACCCTTAAGCAAGCATAAGTTGGTTTTCTAAATTTGAGACCCTGTTCTGTTTTGGAATGCAGTTCCTGTGTAGCCAAGTTTACATTCCGTGTATTAGTGATATCTTATGATGTTTCTTTTTCTGTGTGACTTATTTCAGTTAGAATCATCGTACCTGAATCCACTCATTATGCTGCTACAGGCCTGATGACATAGATTTCATTGCTGAGTGATACTGCATTGTACGTAAGTACCACAAGTTCTTTATCCATTTTTAACTTTCTGTGATATAGAACTAGTACGGTAAACGAGGTTCTTGTAAACGGAGGCGTCCCAAACTTTGGGGTGGCTGTGTCTTTTTGATTTTAATTTCCCTAAGCTATAGGACCATAAGTGGAAGTGCCCTAGGCTCTGTTGCTTTGTTTTTTAGATGTTTCAGGAAACACCATACACTTCTCCCAAGTGTCTGTTGGCAATTTACATCCCGCCCATCAGCATAACAAGGCTCCCAGTTCTCCATGGCCTGTCCTGCCTTTCTGGATTTTACACTTATTTCAGATGGCCCTTTTGACCGGGGAGAAGTGAGACTTCATTGTAGAGCAGATTTCCTTTGCAAGTTTGCTTGGTTGGCCAAAAAGGGCGTATGCGTTTTTTCCTGAATATATTCAGGAAAAAACGCATACGCCCTTTTTGGCCAAGTGCATCATTGTGGACGTTCTGCCTCTTTTCCTATGCTTTCAATGCAATTCCAGTCTACCTCCTGAAATCGGTTTCCTGCAATTCTGCCCCGCATTCAAGTCCTCTTGGCAGCCTTACTGCAGTATATTTTTGGACGATAGCTGTCATTTATAACTCTGCAGGTTTGTGAATTACAGTGCCCCTGAGCTCCTTTCTTCAACTCGCTTTCTTTTGAGCTGGCCGCAACACCGCAGGATGTCTTCAGGCCCTAATCTGGTTCTGGCACGGCACGCTGAGCCTTTGGTTAATTCCTCTTCCTGGTGGGAAATGAGAGTTAAATTTGCCCATCCAGACACCTCCAGCTAGTCTCTCATTGGTTCTCGCTATTCCTGTTCATCTTCCACAGAAATTGCAAACTGGACCAAACAGGAGGTTAAAGGGACTGACTCTCCAAGTGGGGAGAGTGTTAGTAAAGCGTCTGGAATATTGCACCCGAGTACCAGGGTACGAAAACTGAGACATATTTGAACACGTCTCCCGATCACATGGTTGATCATACTCTAGGTTCCACATGCATGTTTTAGCTGAAGGAAGAATACCTTAAACCTGGGTAGTTGAAACCCGTGGAATGGGTACCATGCAATATGACTTCAAGGGGTCTTCATTTGCTCACGAACCTCTCCAATCCTATCACTGCTGCATTTATGCCCCTGTACACATGCTTGATTGTCTTTCGGAGACATAGCAATCCATAGGTTTTAAGATACTTACTAGTCAGGTACATTCTTAGGCGTTTAATATGCGGTGTTGAGTCCATTTCGTTGAGAAAGGAGTAGCTCTTGTCTATTCCATATTTGGCTTAAGGAACTTTATCTGTGCTCGTTTCAATCTCTCGTTTTATGCAGCACCCCAACTCACCTTTACCCTTAAGCAAGCATAAGTTGGTTTTCTAAATTTGAGACCCTGTTCTGTTTTGGAATGCAGTTCCTGTGTAGCCAAGTTTACATTCCGTGTATTAGTGATATCTTATGATGTTTCTTTTTCTGTGTGACTTATTTCAGTTAGAATCATCGTACCTGAATCCACTCATTATACTGCTACAGGCCTGATGACATAGATTTCATTGCTGAGTGATACTGCATTGTACGTAAGTACCACAAGTTCTCTATCCATTTTTAACTTTCTGTGATATAGAACTTGTACGGTAAACGAGGTTCTTGTAAACGGAGGTGTCCCAAACTTTGGGGTGGCTGTGTCATTTTGATTTTAATTTCCCTAAGCTATAGGACCGTAAGTGGAAGTGCCCTAGGCTCTGTTGCTTTGTTTTTTAGATGTTTCAGGAAACACCATACACTTCTCCCAAGTGTCTGTTGGCAATTTACATCCCGCCCATCAGCATAACAAGGCTCCCAGTTCTCCATGGCCTGTGCTGCCTTTCTGGATTTTACACTTTTTTCAGATGGCCCTTTTGACCGGGGGGAAGTGAGACTTCATTGTAGTGCAGATTTCCTTTGCAAGCTTGCTTGGTTGGCCAAAAAGGGCGTATGCGTTTTTTCCTGAATATATTCAGGAAAAAACGCATACGCCCTTTTTGGCCAAGTGCATCATTGTGGACGTTCTGCCTCTTTTCCTATGCTTTCAATGCAATTCCAGTCTACCTCCTGAAATCGGTTTCCTGCAATTCTGCCCCGCTTCAAGTCCTCTTGGCAGACTTACTTCAGTCTATTTTTGGACGATAGCTGTCATTTATTACTCTGCAGGTTTGTGAATTACAGTGCCCCTGAGCTCCTTTCTTCAACTCGCTTTCTTTTGAGCTGGCCGCAACACCGCAGGATGGCTTCAGGCCCTAATCTGGTTCCGGCCCGGCACGCTGAGCCTTTGGTTAATTCCTCTTCCTGGTGGGAAATGAGAGTTAAATTTGCCCATCCAGACACCTCCAGCTAGTCTCTCATTGGTTCTCGCTATTCCTGTTCATCTTCCACAGAAATTGCAAACTGGACCAAACAGGAGGTTAAAGGGACTGACTCTCCAAGTGGGGAGAGTGTTAGTAAAGCGTCTGGAATATTGCACCCGAGTACCAGGGTACGAAAACTGAGACATATTTGAACACGTCTCCCGATCACATGGTTGATCATACTCTAGGTTCCACATGCATGTTTTAGCTGAAGGAAGAATACCTTAAACCTGGGTAGTTGAAACCCGTGGAATGGGTACCATGCAATATGACTTCAAAGGGTCTTCATTTGCTCACGAACCTCTCCAATCCTATCACTGCTGCGTTTATGCCCCTGTACACATGCTTGATTCTCTTTCGGAGACATAGAAATCCATAGGTTTTAAGATACTTACTAGTCAGGTACATTCTTAGGCGTTTAATATGTGGTGTTGAGTCCATTTCGTTGAGAAAGGAGTAGCTCTTGTCTATTCCATATTTGGCTTAAGGAACTTTATCTGTGCTCATTTCAATCTCTCGTTTTATGCAGCACCCCAACTCACCTTTACCCTTAAGCAAGCATAAGTTGGTTTTCTAAATTTGAGACCCTGTTCTGTTTTGGAATGCAGTTCCTGTGTAGCCAAGTTTACATTCCGTGTATTAGTGATATCTTATGATGTTTCTTTTTCTGTGTGACTTATTTCAGTTAGAATCATCGTACCTGAATCCACTCATTATGCTGCTACCGGCCTGATGACATAGATTTCATTGCTGAGTGATACTGCATTGTACGTAAGTACCACAAGTTCTTTATCCATTTTTCACTTTCTGTGATATTGAACTTGTACGGTAAACGAGGTTCTTGTAAACGGAGGCGTCCCAAACTTTGGGGTGGCTGTGTCTTTTTGATTTTAATTTCCCTAAGCTATAGGACCATAAGTGGAAGTGCCCTAGGTTCTGTTGCTTTGTTTTTTAGATGTTTCAGGAAACACCATACACTTCTCCTGAGTGGTTGTTGGCAATTTACATCCCGCCCTTCAGCATAACAAGGCTCCCAGTTCTCCATGGCCTGTCCTGCCTTTCTGGATTTTACACTTTTTTCAGATGGACCTTTTGACCGGGGGGAAGTGAGACTTCATTGTAGTGCAGATTTCCTTTGCAAGCTTGCTTGGTTGGCTAAAAAGGGCGTATGCGTTTTTTCCTGAATATATTCAGGAAAAAACGCATACGCCCTTTTTGGCCAAATGCATCATTGTGGACGTTCTGCCTCTTTTCCTATGCTTTCAATGTAATTCTAGTCTACCTCCTGAAATCGGTTTCCTGCAATTCTGCCCCGCTTTCAAGTCCTCTTGGCAGCCTTACTTCAGTCTATTTTTGGACGATAGCTGTCATTTATAACTCTGCAGGTTTGTGAATTACAGTGCCCCTGAGCTCCTTTCTTCAACTCGCTTTCTTTTGAGCTGGCCGCAACACCGCAGGATGGCTTCAGGCCCTAATCTGGTTCCGGTACGGCACACTGAGCCTTTGGTTAATTCCTCTTCCTGGTGGGAAATGAGAGTTAAATTTGCCCGTCCAGACACCTCCAGCTAGCCTCTCATTGGTTCTCGCTATTCCTGTTCATCTTCCACAGAAATTGCAAACTGGGCCAAACAGGAGGTTAAAGGGACTGACTCTCCAAGTGGGGAGAGTGTTAGTAAAGCGTCTGGAATGTTGCACCCGAGTACCAGGGGAGGAAAACTGAGACATATTTGAACACGTCTCCTGTTCACATGGTTGATCATACTTGGGTTCCACATGCATGTTTTAGCTGAAGGAAGAATACCTTAAACCTGGAGAGTTGAGACCCGTGTAATGGGTACCATGCAATATGACTTCAATGGGTCTTCATTTGCTCACCGAACCTCTCCAATCCTATCACTGCTGCGTTTATGCCCCTGTACACATGCTTGATTGTCTTTCGGAGACATAGCAATCCATAGGTTTTAAGATACTTACTAGTCAGGTACATTCTTAGGCGTTTAATATGCGGTGTTGAGTCCATTTCGTTGAGCAAGGAGTAGCTCTTGTCTATTCCATATTTGACTTAAGGAACTTTATCTGTGCTCATTTCAATCTCTGGTTTTATGCAGCACCCCAACTCACCTTTACCCTTAAGCAAGCATAAGTTGGTTTTCTAAATTTGAGACCCTGTTCTGTTCTGTAATTCAGTTCCTGTGTAGCCAAGTTTACACTCCGTGTATTACTGATACCTTATGATGTTTCTTTTTCTGTGTGACTTATTTCAGTTAGAATCATCATACCTGAATCCACTCATTGTGCTGCTAAGGGCCTGATGACATAGATTTCATTGCTGAGTGATATTGCTTTGTAAGTGAATACCACAACTTCTTTATCCATTTTTCACTTTCTACGATGTTGAACTTGTACTGTAAACGAGGTTCTTGTAAACAGAGGCGTCCCAAACTTTGGGGTGGCTGTGTCTTTTTGATTTTAATTTCCCTAAGCTATAGGACCATAAGTGGAAGTGCCCTAGGCTCTGTTGCTTTGTTTTTTAGATGTTTCAGGAAACACCATACACTTCTCCTGAGTGTCTGTTGGCAATTTACATCCCGCCCATCAGCATAACAAGGCTCCCAGTTCTCAATGGCCTGTCCTGCCTTTCTGGATTTTACACTTTTTTCAGATGGCCCTTTTGACCGGGGGGAAGTGAGACTTCATTGTAGTGCAGATTTCCTTTGCAAGCTTGCTTGGTTGGCCAAAAAGGGCGTATGCGTTTTTTCCTGAATATATTCAGGAAAAAACACATACGCCCTTTTTGGCCAAGTGCATCATTGTGGACGTTCTGCCTCTTTTCCTATGCTTTCAATGCAATTCCAGTCTACCTCCTGAAATCGGTTTCCTGCAATTCTGCCCCACTTTCAAGTTCTCTTGGCAGCCTTACTTCAGTATATTTTTGGACGATAGCTGTCATTTATAACTCTGCAGGTTTGTGAATTACAGTGCCCCTGAGCTCCTTTCTTCAACTCGCTTTCTTGTGACCTGGCCGCAACACCGCAGGATGGCTTCAGGCCCTAATCTGGTTCCGGCCCGGCACGCTGAGCCTTTGGTTAATTCCTCTTCCTGGTGGGAAATGAGAGTTAAATTTGCCCGTCCAGACACCTCCAGCTAGCCACTCATTGGTTCTCGCTATTCCTGTTCATCTTCCGCAGAAATTGCAAACTGGGCCAAACAGGAGGTTAAAGGGACTGACTCTCCAAGTGGGGAGAGTGTTAGTAAAGCATCTGGAATGTTGCACCCGAGTACCAGGGTACGAAAACTGAGACATATTTGAACACATCTCACGTTCACATGGTTGATCATACTCTGGGTTCCACATGCATGTTTTAGCTGAAGGAAAAATACCTTAAACCTGGAGAGTTGAGACCCGTGTAATGGGTACCATGCAATATAACTTCAAAGGGTCTTCATTTGCTCACCGAACCTCTCCAATCCTATCACTGCTGCGTTTATGCCCCTGTACACACGCTTGATTCTCTTTTGGAGACATAGCAATCCATAGGTTTTAAGATACTTACTAGTCAGGTACATTCTTAGGCGTTTAATATGGGGTTTTGAGTCCATTTCGTTGAGCAAGGAGTAGCTCTTGTCTATTCCATATTTGGCTTAAGGAACTTTATCTGTGCTCATTTCAATCTCTGGTTTTATGCAGCACCCCAACTCACCTTTCCCCTTAAGCAAGCATAAGTTGGTTTTCTAAATTTGAGACCCTGTTCTGTTTTGGAATGCAGTTCCTGTGTAGCCAAGTTTACATTCCGTGTATTAGTGATAACTTATGATGTTTCTTTTTCTGTGTGACTTATTTCAGTTAGAATCATCGTACCTGAATCCACTCATTATGCTGCGATGGGCCTGATGACATAGATTTCATTGCTGAGTGATACTGCATTGTACGTAAGTACCACAAGTTCTTTATCCATTTTTCACTTTCTGTGATATTGAACTTGTACGGTAAACGAGGTTCTTGTAAACGGAGGCGTCCCAAACTTTGGGGTGGCTGTGTCTTTTTGATTTTAATTTCCCTAAGCTATAGGACCATAAGTGGAAGTGCCCTAGGTTCTGTTGCTTTGTTTTTTAGATGTTTCAGGAAACACCATACACTTCTCCTGAGTGGTTGTTGGCAATTTACATCCCGCCCTTCAGCATAACAAGGCTCCCAGTTCTCCATGGCCTGTCCTGCCTTTCTGGATTTTACACTTTTTTCAGATGGACCTTTTGACCGTGGGGAAGTGATACTTCATTGTAGTGCAGATTTCCTTTGCAAGCTTGCTTGGTTGGCCAAAAAGGGCGTATGCGTTTTTTCCTGAATATATTCAGGAAAAAACGCATACGCCCTTTTTGTCCAAATGCATCATTGTGGACGTTCTGCCTCTTTTCCTATGCTTTCAATGTAATTCTAGTCTACCTCCTGAAATCGGTGTCCTGCAATTCTGCCCCGCTTTCAAGTCCTCTTGGCAGCCTTACTTCAGTCTATTTTTAGACGATAGCTGTCATTTATAACTCTGCAGGTTTGTGAATTACAGTGCCCCTGAGCTCCTTTCTTCAACTCGCTTTCTTGTGACCTGGCCGCAACACCGCAGGATGGCTTCAGGCCCTAATCTGGTTCCGGCCCGGCACGCTGAGCCTTTGGTTAATTCCTCTTCCTGGTGGGAAATGAGAGTTAAATTTGCCCGTTCAGACACCTCCAGCTAGCCTCTCATTGGTTCTCGCTATTCCTGTTCATCTTCCGCAGAAATTGCAAACTGGGCCAAACAGGAGGTTAAAGGCACTGACTCTCCAAGTCGGGAGAGTGTTAGTAAAGCGTCTGGAATGTTGCACCCGAGTACCAGGGGAGGAAAACTGAGACATATTTGAACACATCTCCCGTTCACATGGTTGATCATACTCTGGGTTCCACATGCATGTTTTAGCTGAAGGAAGAATACCTAAAACCTGGAGAGTTGAGACC
Organism: Delphinus delphis; assembly: GCF_949987515.2. Lineage (NCBI taxonomy): Eukaryota > Metazoa > Chordata > Mammalia > Artiodactyla > Delphinidae > Delphinus > Delphinus delphis. The sequence goes on along the minus strand of NW_027192998.1, from coordinate 136,974 downwards.
CGTGTAATGGGTACCATGCAATATGACTTCAAAGGGTCTTCATTTGCTCACCGAACTCTCCAATCCAATCACTGCTGCGTTTATGCCCCTGTACACACGCTTGATTCTCTTTTGGAGACATAACAATCCATAGGTTTTAAGATACTTACTAGTCAGGTACATTCTTAGGCGTTTAATATGGGATGTTGAGTCCATTTCGTTGAGCAAGGAGTAGCTCTTGTCTATTACATATTTGGCTTAAGGAACTTTATCTGTGCTCATTTCAATCTCTGGTTTTATGCAGCACCCCAACTCACCTTTCCCCTTAAGCAAGCATAAGTTGGTTTTCTAAATTTGAGACCCTGTTCTGTTTTGGAATGCAGTTCCTGTGTAGCCAAGTTTACATTCCGTGTATTAGTGATATCTTATGATGTTTCTTTTTCTGTGTGACTTATTTCAGTTAGAATCATCGTACCTGAATCCACTCATTATGCTGCGACGGGCCTGATGACATAGATTTCATTGCTGAGTGATACTGCATTGTACGTAAGTACCTCAAGTTCTTTATCCATTTTTCACTTTCTGTGATATTGAACTTGTACGGTAAAAGAGGTTCTTGTAAACGGAGGCGTCCCAAACTTTGGGGTGGCTGTGTCTTTTTGATTTTAATTTCCCTAAGCTATAGGACCATAAGTGGAAGTGCCGTAGGCTCTGTTGCTTTGTTTTTTAGATGTTTCAGGAAACACCATACACTTCTCCTGAGTGTCTGTTGGCAATTTACATCCCGCCCATCAGCATAACAAGGCTCCCAGTTCTCCATGGCCTGTCCTGCCTTTCTGGATTTTACACTTTTTTCAGATGGCCCTTTTGACCGGGGGGAAGTGAGACTTCATTGTAGTGCAGATTTCCTTTGCAAGTTTGCTTGGTTGGCCAAAAAGGGCGTATGCGTTTTTTCCTGAATATATTCAGGAAAAAACGCATACGCCCTTTTTGGCCAAGTGCATCATTGTGGACGTTCTGCCTCTTTTCCTATGCTTTCAATGCAATTCCAGTCTACCTCCTGAAATCGGTTTCCTGCAATTCTGCCCCGCATTCAAGTCCTCTTGGCAGCCTTACTGCAGTATATTTTTGGACGATAGCTGTCATTTATAACTCTGCAGGTTTGTGAATTACAGTGCCCCTGAGCTCCTTTCTTCAACTCGCTTTCTTGTGACCTGGCCGCAACACCGCAGGATGTCTTCAGGCCCTAATCTGGTTCTGGCATGGCACGCTGAGCCTTTGGTTAATTCCTCTTCCCGGTGGGAAATGAGAGTTAAATTTGCCCATCCAGACACCTCCAGCTAGTCTCTCATTGATTCTCGCTATTCCTGTTCATCTTACGCAGAAATTGCAAACTGGGCCAAACAGGAGGTTAAAGGGACTGACTCTCCAAGTGGGGAGAGTGTTAGTAAGCGTCTGGAATGTTGCACCCGAGTACCAGGGTACGAAAACTGAGACATATTTGAACACGTCTCCCGATCACATGGTTGATCATACTCTAGGTTCCACATGCATGTTTTAGCTGAAGGAAGATAACCTTAAACCTGGAGAGTTGAGACCCGTGGAATGGGTACCATGCAATATGACTTCAAAGGATCTTCATGTGCTCACCGAACCTCTCCAATCCTATCACTGCTGCGTTTATGCCCCTGTACACACGCTTGATTCTCTTTTGGAGACATAGCAATCCATAGGTTTTAAGATACTTACTAGTCAGGTACATTCTTAGGGGTTTAATATGGGGTTGTGAGTCCATTTCGTTGAACAAGGAGTAGCTCTTGTCTATTCCATATTTGGCTTAAGGAACTTTATCTGTGCTCATTTCAATCTCTGGTTTTATGCAGCACCCCAACTCACCTTTCCCCTTAAGCAAGCATAAGTTGTTTTTCTAAATTTGAGACCCTGTTCTGTTTTGGAATGCAGTTCCTGTGTAGCCAAGTTTACATTCCGTGTATTAGTGATATCTTATGATGTTTCTTTTTCTGTGTGACTTATTTCAGTTAGAATCATCGTACCTGAATCCACTCATTATGCTGCTAAGGGCCTGATGACATAGATTTCATTGCTGAGTGATACTGCATTGTACGTAGGTACCTCAAGTTCTTTATCCATTTTTCACTTTCTGTGATATTGAACTTGTACGGTAAATGAGGTTCCTGTAAACGGAGGTGTCCCAAACTTTGGGGTGGCTGTGTCTTTTTGATTTTAATTTCCCTAATCTATAGGACCATAAGTGGAAGTGCCCTAGGCTCTGTTGCTTTGTTTTTTAGATGTTTCAGGAAACACCATACACTTCTCCAGAGTGTCTGTTGGCAATTTACATCCCGCCCATCAGCATAACAAGGCTCCCAGTTCTCCATGGCCTGTCCTGCCTTTCTGGATTTTACACTTTTTTCAGATGGCCCTTTTAACCGGGGAGAAGTGAGACTTCATTGTAGTTCAGATTTCCTTTGCAAGTTTGCTTGGTTGGCCAAAAAGGGCGTATGCGTTTTTTCCTGAATATATTCAGGAAAAAACACATACGCCCTTTTTGGCCAAGTGCATCATTGTGGACGTTCTGCCTCTTTTCCTATGCTTTCAATGCAATTCCAGTCTACCTCCTGAAATCGGTTTCCTGCAATTCTGCCCCGCTTTCAAGTCCTCTTGGCAGCCTTACTTCAGTATATTTTTGGACGATAGCTGTCATTTATAACTCTGCAGGTTTGTGAATTACAGTGCCCCTGAGCTCCTTTCTTCAACTCGCTTCCTTGTGAGCTGGCCGCACACCGCAGGATGGCTTCAGGCCCTAATCTGGTTCCGGCACGGCACGCTGAGCCTTTGGTTATTTCCTCTTCCTGGTAGGAAATGAGAGTTAAATTTGCCCGTCCAGACACCTCCAGCTAGTCTCACATTGGTTCTCGCTATTCCTGTTCATCTTCCGCAGAAATTGCAAACTGGGCCAAACAGGAGGTTAAAGGCGCTGACTCTCCAAGTCGCGAGAGTGTTAGTAAAGCATCTGGAATGTTGCACCCGAGTACCAGGGTACAAAAACTGAGACATATTTGAACACGTCTCACGTTCACACGGATCATCATACTCTTGGTTCCACATGCATGTTTTAGCTGAAGGAAGAATACCTTAAACCTGGGTAGTTGAAACCCATGGAATGGGTACCATGCAATATGACTTCAAAGGGTCTTCATTTGCTCACCGAACCTCTCCAATCCTATCACTGCTGCGTTTATGCCCCTGTACACATGCTTGATTCTCTTTCGGAGACATAGCAATCCATAGGTTTTAAGATACTTACTAGTCAGGTATATTCTTAGGCGTTTAATATGCGGTGTTGAGTCCATTTCATTGAGCAAGGAGTAGCTCTTGTCTATTCCATATTTGGCTTAAGGAACTTTATCTGTGCTCATTTCAGTCTCTGGTTTTATGCAGCACCCCAACTCACCTTTACCCTTAAGCAAGCATAAGTTGGTTTTCTAAATTTGAGACCCTGTTCTGTTCTGTAATTCAGTTCCTGTGTAGCCAAGTTTACATTCCGTGTATTACAGATATCTTATGATGTTTCTTTTTCTGTGTGACTTATTTCAGTTAGAATCATCATACCTGAATCCACTCATTGTGCTGCTAAGGGCCTGATGACATAGATTTTTTTGCTGAGTGATACTGCATTGTACGTAAGTACCACAAGTTCTTTATCCATTTTTCACTTTCTGTGATATTGAACTTGTACGGTAAACGAGGTTGTTGTAAACAGAGGCGTCCCAAACTTTGGGGTGGCTGTGTCTTTTTGATTTTAATTTCCCTAAGCTATAGGTCCATAAGTGGAAGTGCCCTAGGCTCTGTTGCTTTGTTTTTTAGATGTTTCAGGAAACACCATACACTTCTCCCGAGTGGCTGTTGGCAATTTACATCCCGCCCATCAGCATAACAAGGCTCCCAGTTCTCCATGGCCTGTCCTGCCTTTCTGGATTTTACACTTTTTTCAGATGGCCCTTTTGACCGGGGGGGAAGTGAGACTTCATTGTAGTGCAGATTTCCTTTGCAAGCTTGCTTGGTTGGCCAAAAAGGGCGTATGCGTTTTTTCCTGAATATATTCAGGAAAAAACGCATACGCCCTTTTTGGCCAAGTGCATCATTGTGGACGTTCTGCCTCTTTTCCTATGCTTTCAATGCAATTCCAGTCTACCTCCTGAAATCGGTTTCCTGCAATTCTGCCCCGCTTTCAAGTCCTCTTGACAGCCTTACTTCAGTATATTTTTGGACGATAGCTCTCATTTATAACTCTGCGGGTTTGTGAATTACAGTGCCCCGAGCTCCTTTCTTCAACTCACTTTCTTGTTACATGGCCGCAACACTGCAGGATGGCTTCAGGCCCTAATCTGGTTCCGGCACGGCACACTGAGCCTTTGGTTAATTCCTCTTCCTGGTGGGAAATGAGAGTTAAATTTGCCCGTCCAGACACCTCCAGCTAGTCTCTCATTGGTTCTCGCTATTCCTGTTCATCTTCCGCAGAAATTGCAAACTGGGCCAAACAGGAGGTTAAAGGCGCTGACTCTCCAAGTGGGGAGAGTGTTAGTAAAGCGTCTGGAATGTTGCACCCGAGTACCAGGGGAGGAAAACTGAGACATATTTGAACACGTCTCCCGTTCACACGGTTGATCATACTCTGGGTTCCACATGCATGTTTTAGCTGAAGGAAGAATACCTTAAACATGGGTAGTTGAAACCCGTGGAATGGGTACCATGCAATATGACCTCAAAGGGTCTTCATTTGCTCACCGAACCTCTCCAATCCTATCACTGCTGCGTTTATGCCCCTGTACACACACTTGATTCTCTTTTGGAGACATAGCAATCCATAGGTTTTAAGATACTTACTAGTCAGGTACATTCTTAGGCGTTTAATATGGGGTGTTGAGTCCATTTCGTTGAGCAAGGAGTTGCTCTTGTCTATTCCATATTTGGCTTAAGGAACTTTATCTGTGCTCATTTCAATCTCTGGTTTTATGCAGCACCCCAACTCACCTTTCCCCTTAAGCAAGCATAGGTTGGTTTTCTAAATTTGAGACCCTGTTCTGTTTTGGAATGCAGTTCCTGTGTAGCCAAGTTTACATTCCGTGTATTAGTGATATCTTATGATGTTTCTTTTTCTGTGTGACTTATTTCGGTTAGAATCATCGTACCTGAATCCACTCATTATGCTGCTACGGGCCTGATGCCATAGATTTCATTGCTGAGTGATACTGCATTGTACGTAAGTACCACAAGTTCTTTATCCATTTTTCACTTTCTGTGATATTGAACTTGTACGGTAAACGAGGTTCTTGTAAACAGAGGCGTCCCAAACTTTGGGGTGGCTGTGTCTTTTTGATTTTAATTTCCCTAACCTATAGGTCCATAAGTGGAAGTGCCCTAGGCTCTGTTGCTTTGTTTTTTAGATGTTTCAGGAAACACCATACACTTCTCCAGAGTGTCTGTTGGCAATTTACATCCTGCCCATCAGCATAACAAGGCTCCCAGTTCTCCATGGCCTGTCCTGCCTTTCTGGATTTTACACTTTTTTCAGATGGCCCTTTTGACCGGGGGGATGTGAGACTTCATTGTAGTGCAGATTTCCTTTGCAAGTTTGCTTGGTTGGCCAAAAAGGGCGTATGCGTTTTTTCCTGAATATATTCAGGAAAAATCGCATACGCCCTTTTTGGCCAAGTGCATCATTGTGGACGTTCTGCCTCTTTTCCTATGCTTTCAATGCATTTCCAGTCTACCTCCTGAAATTGGTTTCCTGCAATTCTGCCCCGCTTTCAAGTCCTCTTGGCAGCCTTACTTCGGTCTATTTTTGGACGATAGCTGTCATTTATAACTCTGCAGGTTTGTGAATTACAGTGCCCCTGAGCTCCTTTCTTCAACTCGCTTTCTTTTCAGCTGGCCGCAACACCGCAGGATGGCTTCAGGCCCTAATCTGGTTCCGGTACGGCACGCTGAGCCTTTGGTTATTTCCTCTTCCTGGTGGGAAATGAGAGTTAAATTTGCCCGTCCAGACACCTCCAGCTAGTCTCTCATTGGTTCTCGCTATTCCTGTTCATCTTCCGCAGAAATTGCAAACTGGGCCAAACAGGAGGTTAAAGGCGCTGACTCTCCAAGTGGGTAGAGTGTTAGTAAAGTGTCTGGAATGTTGCACCCGAGTACCAGGGTACAAAAACTGAGACATATATGAACACGTCTCCCGATCACATGGTTGATCATACTCTAGGTTCCACATGCATGTTTTAGCTGAAGGAAGAATACCTTAAACCTGGAGAGTTGAGACCCGTGGAATGGGTACCATGCAATATGACTTCAAAGGGTCTTCATTTGCTCACCGAACCTCTTCAATCCTATCACTGCTGCGTTTATGCCCCTGTACACATGCTTGATTCTCTTTCAGAGACATAGCAATCCATAGGTTTTAAGATACTTACTAGTCAGGTACATTCTTAGGCGTTTAATATGCGGTGTTGAGTCCATTTCGTTGAGCAAGCAGTAGCTCTTGTCTATTCCATATTTGGCTTAAGGAACTTTATCTGTGCTCATTTCAATCTCTGGTTTTATGCAGCACCCCAACTCACCTTTACCCTTAAGCAAGCATAAGTTGGTTTTCTAAATTTGAGACCCTGTTCTGTTCTGTAATTCAGTTCCTGTGTAGCCAAGTTTACATTCCGTGTATTACTGATATCTTATGATGTTTCTTTTTCTGTGTGACTTATTTCAGTTAGAATCATCATACCTGAATCCACTCATTGTGCTGCTAAGGGCCTGATGACACAGATTTCATTGCTGAGTGATATTGCTTTGTAAGTAAATACCACAACTTCTTTATCCATTTTTCACTTTCTGCGATGTTGAACTTGTACTGTAAACGAGGTTCTTGTAAACAGAGCCGTTCCAAACTTTGAGGTGGCTGTGTGTTTTTGATTTTAATTTCCCTAAGCTATAGGACCATAAGTGGAAGTGCCGTAGGCTCTGTTGCTTTGTTTTTTAGATGTTTCAGGAAACACCATACACTTCTCCCGAGTGTCTGTTGGCAATTTACATCCCGCCCATCAGCATAAGAAGGCTCCCAGTTCTCCAGGGCCTGTCCTGCCTTTTTGGATTTTATACTTTTTTCAGATGGCCCTTTTGACCGGGGGGAAGTGAGACTTCATTGTAGTGCAGATTTCCTTTGCAAGCTTGCTTGGTTGGCCAAAAAGGGCGTATGCGTTTTTTCCTGAATATATTCAGGAAAAAACGCATACGCCCTTTTTGGCCAAGTGCATCATTGTGGACGTTCTGCCTCTTTTCCTATTCTTTCAATGCAATTCCAGTCTACCTCCTGAAATCGGTTTCCTGCAATTCTGCCCCGCTTTCAAGTCCTCTTGGCAGCCTTACTTCAGTCTATTTTTGGACGATAGCTGTCATTTATAACTCTGCAGGTTTGTGAATTACAGTGCCCCTGAGCTCCTTTCTTCAACACGCTTTCTTTTGAGCTGGCCGCAACACCGCAGGATGGCTTCAGGCCCTAAAGTGGTTCCGGCACGGCACACTGAGCCTTTGGTTAATTCCTCTTCCTGGTGGGAAATGAGAGTTAAATTTGCCCGTCCAGACACCTCCAGCTAGTCTCTCATTGGTTCTCGCTATTCCTGTTCATCTTCCGCAGAAATTGCAAACTGGGCCAAACAGGAGATTTAAGGGACTGACTCTCCAAGTCGGGAGAGTGTTACTAAAGCGTCTGGAATGTTGCACCCGAGTACCAGGATACGAAAACTGGGAAATATTTGAACACGTCTCCCGATCACATGGTTGATCATACTCTAGGTTCCACATGCAAGTTTTAGCTGAAGGAAGAATACCTTAAACCTGGGTAGTTAAAACCCGTGGAATGGGTACCATGTAATATGACTTCAAAGGGTCTTCTTTTGCTCACCGAACCTCTCCAATCCTTTCACTGCTGTGTTTATGCCCCTGTACACATGCTTCATTCTCTTTCGGAGACATAGCAATCCATAGGTTTTAAGATACTTACTAGTCAGGTACATTCTTAGGCGTTTAATATGCGGTGTTGAGTCCATTTCGTTGAGCAAGGAGTAGCTCTTGTCTATTCCATATTTGACTTAAGGAACTTTATCTGTGCTCATTTCAATCTCTGGTTTTATGCAGCACCCCAACTCACCTTTCCCCTTAAGCAAGCATAAGTTGGTTTTCTAAATTTGAGACCCTGTTCTGTTCTGTAATTCAGTTCCTGTGTAGCCAAGTTTACATTCCGTGTATTACTGATATCTTATGATGTTTCTTTTTCTGTGTGACTTATTTCAGTTAGAATCATCATACCTGAATCCACTCATTGTGCTGCTAAGGGCCTGATGACACAGATTTCATTGCTGAGTGATATTGCTTTGTAAGTAAATACCACAACTTCTTTATCCATTTTTCACTTTCTACGATGTTGAACTTGTACTGTAAACGAGGTTCTTGTAAACAGAGCCGTTCCAAACTTTGGGGTGGCTGTGTCTTTTTGATTTTAATTTCCCTAAGCTATAGGACCATACGTGGAAGTGCCCTAGGTTCTGTTGCTTTGTTTCTTAGATGTTTCAGGAAACACCATACACTTCTCCCGAGTGGTTGTTGGCAATTTACATCCCGCCCATCAGCATAACAAGGCTCCCAGTTCTCCATGGCCTGTCCTGCCTTTCTGGATTTTACACTTTTTTCAGATGGCCCTTTTGACCGGGGGAAGTGAGACTTCATTGTAGTGCAGATTTCCTTTGCAAGCTTGCTTGGTTGGCCAAAAAGGGCGTATGCGTTTTTTCCTGAATATATTCAGGAAAAAACGCATACGCCCTTTTTGGCCAAGTGCATCATTGTGGACGTTCTGCCTCTTTTCCTATGCTTTCAATGCAGTTCCAGTCTACCTCCTGAAATCGGTTTCCTGCAATTCTGCCCCGCTTTCAAGTCCTCTTGGCAGCCTTACTTCAGTATATTTTTGGACGATAGCTGTCATTTATAACTCTGCAGGTTTGTGAATTACAGTGCCCATGAGCTCCTTTCTTCAACACGCTTTCTTTTGAGCTGGCCGCAACACCGCAGGATGGCTTCAGGCCCTAAAGTGGTTCCGGCACGGCACACTGAGCCTTTGGTTAATTCCTCTTCCTGGTGGGAAATGAGAGTTAAATTTGCCCGTCCAGACACCTCCAGCTAGTCTCTCATTGGTTCTCCCTATTCCTGTTCATCTTCCGCAGAAATTGCAAACTGGGCCAAACAGGAGGTTAAAGGGACTGACTCTCCAAGTGGGGAGAGTGTTAGTAAAGCGTCTGGAATATTGCACCCGAGTACCAGGGGAGGAAAACTGAGACATATTTGAACACGTCTCCCGATCACATGGTTGATCATACTCTAGGTTCCACATGCATGTTTTAGCTGAAGGAAGAATACCTAAAACCTTGGTAGTTGAAACCCGTGAAATGGGTACCATGCAATATGACTTCAAAGGGTCTTCATTTGCTCACCGCACCTCTCCAATCCTATCACTGCTGCGTTTATGCCCCTGTACACATGCTTGATTCTCTTTCGGAGACATAGCAATCCATAGGTTTTAAGATACTTACTAGTCAGGTACATTCTTAGGCGTTTAATATGCGGTGTTGAGTCCATTTCGTTGAGCAAGGAGTAGCTCTTGTCTATTCCATATTTGGCTTAAGGAACTTTATCTGTGCTCATTTCAATCTCTGGTTTTATGCAGCACCCCAACTCACCTTTCCCCTTAAGCAAGAATAAGTTGGTTTTCTAAATTTGAGACCCTGTTCTGTTCTGTAATTCAGTTCCTGTGTAGCCAAGTTTCCATTCCGTGTATTACTGATATCTTATGATGTTTCTTTTTCTGTGTGACTTATTTCAGTTAGAATCATCATACCTGAATCCACTTATTGTGCTGCTAAGGGCCTGATGACACAGATTTCATTGCTGAGTGATATTGCTTTGTAAGTAAATACCACAACTTCTTTATCCATTCTTCACTTTCTGCGATGTTGAACTTGTACTGTAAACGAGGTTCTTGTAAACAGAGCCGTTCCAAACTTTGGGGTGGCTGTGTCTTTTTGATTTTAATTTCCCTAAGCTATAGGACCATAAGTGGCAGTGCCCTAGGCTCTGTTGCTTTGTTTTTTAGATGTTTCAGGAAACACCATACACTTCTCCCGAGTGGTTGTTGGCAATTTACATCCCGCCCATCAGCATAACAAGGCTCCCAGTTCTCCATGGCCTGTGCTGCCTTTCTGGATTTTACACTTTTTTCAGATGGCCCTTTTGACCGGGGGGAAGTGAGACTTCATTGTAGTGCAGATTTCCTTTGCAAGCTTGCTTGGTTGGCCAAAAAGGGCGTATGCGTTTTTTCCTGAATATATTCAGGAAAAAACGCATACGCCCTTTTTGGCCAAGTGCATCATTGTGGACGTTCTGCCTCTTTTCCTATGCTTTCAATTCAATCCCAGTCTACCTCCTGAAATCGGTTTCCTGCAATTCTGCCCCGCTTTCAAGTCCTCTTGGCAGCCTTACTTCAGTCTATTTTTGGACGATAGCTGTCATTTATAACTCTGCAGGTTTGTGAATTACAGTGCCCCTGAGCTCCTTTCTTCAACTCGCTTTCTTTTGAGCTGGCCGCAACACCGCAGGATGGCTTCAGGCCCTAATCTGGTTCCGGTACGGCACGCTGAGCCTTTGGTTATTTCCTCTTCCTGGTGGGAAATGAGAGTTAAATTTGCCCGTCCAGACACCTCCAGCTAGCCTCTCATTGGTTCTCGCTATTCCTGTTCATCTTCCGCAGAAATTGCAAACTGTGCCAAACAGGAGGTTAAAGGCGCTGAGTCTCCAAGTGGGGAGAGTGTTAGTAAAGCGTCTGGAATGTTGCACCCGAGTACCAGGGAAGGAAAACTGAGACATATTTGAACACGTCTCCCGTTCACATGGTTGATCATACTTGGGTTCCACATGCATGTTTTAGCTGAAGGATGAATACCTTAAACCTGGAGAGTTGAGACCCGTGTAATGGGTACCATGCAATATGACTTCAAAGGGTCTTCATTTGCTCACCGAACCTCTCCAATCCTATCACTGCTGCGTTTATGCCCCTGTACACATGCTTGATTCTCTTTTGGAGACATAGCAATCCATAGGTTTTACGATACTTACTAGTCAGGTACATTCTTAGGCGTTTAATATGGGGTGTTGAGTCCATTTCGTTGAGCAAGGAGTAGCTCTTGTGTATTCCATATTTGACTTAAGGAACTTTATCTGTGCTCATTTCAATCTCTGGTTTTATGCAGCACCCCAACTCACCTTTACCCTTAAGCAAGCATAAGTTGGTTTTCTAAATTTGAGACCCTGTTCTGTTCTGTAATTCAGTTCCTGTGTAGCCAAGTTTACATTCCGTGTATTACTGATATCTTATGATGTTTCTTTTTCTGTGTGACTTATTTCAGTTAGAATCATCATACCTGAATCCACTCATTGTGATGCTAAGGGCCTGATGACATAGATTTCATTGCTGAGTGATATTGCTTTGTAAGTAAATACCACAACTTCTTTATCCATTTTTCACTTTCTGCGATGTTGAACTTGTACTGTAAACGAGGTTCTTGTAAACAGAGGCGTCCCAAACTTTGGGGTGGCTGTGTCTTTTTGATTTTAATTTCCCTAAGCTATAGGACCATAAGTGGCAGTGCCCTAGGCTCTGTTGCTTTGTTTTTTAGATGTTTCAGGAAACACCATACACTTCTCCTGAGTGTCTGTTGGCAATTTACATCCCGCCCATCAGCATAACAAGGCTCCCAGTTCTCCATGGCCTGTCCTGCCTTTCTGGATTTTACACTTTTTTCAGATGGCCCTTTTGACCGGGGGGAAGTGAGACTTCATTGTAGTGCAGATTTCCTTTGCAAGCTTGCTTGGTTGGCCAAAAAGGGCGTATGCGTTTTTTCCTGAATATATTCAGGAAAAAACGCATACGCCCTTTTTGGCCAAGTGCATCATTGTGGACGTTCTGCCTCTTTTCCTATGCTTTCAATGCAATTCCAGTCTACCTCCTGAAATCGGTTTCCTGCAATTCTGCCCCGCTTTCAAGTCCTCTTGGCAGCCTTACTTCAGTCTATTTTTGGACGATAGCTGTCATTTATAACTCTGCAGGTTTGTGAATTACAGTGCCCCTGAGCTCCTTTCTTCAACTCGCTTTCTTGTGACCTGGCCGCAACACCGCAGGATGGCTTCAGGCCCTAATCTGGTTCCGGCACGGCACGCTGAGCCTTTAGTTAATTCCTCTTCCTGGTGGGAAATGAGAGTTAAATTTGCCCGTCCAGACACCTCCAGCTAGTCTCTCATTGGTTCTCGCTATTCCTGTTCATCTTCCGCAGAAATTGCAAACTGGGCCAAACAGGAGGTTAAAGGGACTGACTCTCCAAGTGGGGAGAGTGTTAGTAAAGCGTCTGGAATGTTGCACCCGAGTACCAGGGTACGAAAACTGAGACATATTTGAACACGTCTCCCGATCACATGGTTGATCATACTCTAGGTTCCACATGCATGTTTTAGCTGAAGGAAGAATACCTTAAACCTGGGTAGTTGAAACCCGTGGAATGGGTACCATGCAATATGACTTCAAAGGGTCTTCATTTGCTCACCGAACCTCTCCAATCCTATCACTGCTGCGTTTATGCCCCTGTACACATGCTTGATTCTCTTTCGGAGACATAGCAATCCATAGGTTTTAAGATACTTACTAGTCAGGTACATTCTTAGGCGTTTAATATGCGGTGTTGAGTCCATTTCGTTGAGCAAGGAGTAGCTCTTGTCTATTCCATATTTGGCTTAAGGAACTTTATCTGTGCTCATTTCAATCTCTGGTTTTATGCAGCACCCCAACTCACCTTTCCCCTTAAGCAAGCATAAGTTGGTTTTCTAAATTTGAGACCCTGTTCTGTTCTGTAATTCAGTTCCTGTGTAGCCAAGTTTACATTCCGTGTATTACTGATATCTTATGATGTTTCTTTTTCTGTGTGACATATTTCAGTTAGAATCATCATACCTGAATCCACCCATTGTGCTGCTAAGGGCCTGATGACATAGATTTCATTGCTGAGTGATACTGCATTGTACGTAAGTACCACAAATTCTTTATCCATTTTTCACTTTCTGCGATGTTGAACTTGTACTGTAAACGAGGTTCTTGTAAACAGAGCCGTTCCAAACATTGGGGTGGCTGTGTCTTTTTGATTTTAATTTCCCTAAGCTATAGGACCATAAGTGGAAGTGCCCTAGGTTCTGTTGCTTTGTTTTTTAGATGTTTCAGGAAACACCATACACTTCTCCCGAGTGGTTGTTGGCAATTTACATCCCGCCCATCAGCATAACAAGGCTCCCAGTTCTCCATGGCCTGTCCTGCCTTTCTGGATTTTACACTTTTTTCAGATGGCCCTTTTGACCGGGGGGAAGTGAGACTTCATTGTAGTGCAGATTTCCTTTGCAAGCTTGCTTGGTTGGCCAAAAAGTGCGTATGCGTTTTTTCCTGTATATATTCAGGAAAAAATGCATACGCCCTTTTGGGCCAAGTGCATCATTGTGGACGTTCTGCCTGTTTTCCTATGCTTTCAATGCAATTCCAGTCTACCTCCTGAAATCGGTTTCCTGCAATTCTGCCCCGATTTCAAGTCCTCTTGGCAGCCTTACTTCAGTCTATTTTTGGACGATAGCTGTCATTTATAACTCTGCAGGTTTGTGAATTACAGTGCCCCTGAGCTCCTTTCTTCAACTCGCTTTCTTTTGAGCTGGCCGCAACACCGCAGGATGGCTTCAGGCCCTAATCTGGTTCCGGCACGGCACGCTGAGCATTTGGTTATTTCCTCTTCCTGGTGGGAAATGAGAGTTAAATTTGCCCGTCCAGACACCTCCAGCCAGCCTCTCATTGGTTCTCGCTATTCCTGTTCATCTTCCGCAGAAATTGCAAACTGGGCCAAACAGGAGGTTAAAGGCGCTGACTCTCCAAGTGGGGAGAGTGTTAGTAAAGCGTCTGGAATGTTGCACCCGAGTACCAGGGGAGGAAAACTGAGACATATTTGAACACGTCTCCCGATCACATGGTTGATCATACTCTGGGTTCCACATGCATGTTTTAGCTGAAGGAAGAATACCTAAAACCTGGGTAGTTGAAACCCGTGGAATGGGTACCATGCAATATGACTTCAAAGGGTCTTCATTTGCTCACCGAACCTCTCCAATCCTATCACTGCTGCGTTTATGCCCCTGTACACATGCTTGATTCTCTTTCGGAGACATAGCAATCCATAGGTTTTAAGATACTTACTAGTCAGGTACATTCTTAGGCGTTTAATATGGGGTTTTGAGTCCATTTCGTTGAGCAAGGAGTAGCTCTTGTCTATTCCATATTTGGCTTAAGGAACTTTATCTGTGCTCATTTCAATCTCTGGTTTTATGCAGCACCCCAACTCACCTTTCCCCTTAAGCAAGCATAAGTTGGTTTTCTAAATTTGAGAACCTGTTCTGTTTTGGAATGCAGTTCCTGTGTAGCCAAGTTTACATTCCGTGTATTACTGATATCTTATGATGTTTCTTTTTCTGTGTGACTTATTTCAGTTAGAATCATCGTACCTGAATCCACTCATTGTGATGCTAAGGGCCTGATGACATAGATTTCATTGCTGAGTGATATTGCTTTGTAAGTAAATACCACAACTTCTTTATCCATTTTTCACTTTCTGCGATGTTGAACTTGTACTGTAAACGAGGTTCTTGTAAACAGAGGCGTCCCAAACTTTGGGGTGGCTGTGTCTTTTTGATTTTAATTTCCCTAAGCTATAGGACCATAAGTGGCAGTGCCCTAGGCTCTGTTGCTTTGTTTTTTAGATGTTTCAGGAAACACGATACACTTCTCCCCAGTGTCTGTTGGTAATTTACATCCCGCCCATCAGCATAACAAGGCTCCCAGTTCTCCATGGCCTGTCCTGCCTTTCTGGATTTTACACTTTTTTCAGATGACCCTTTTGACCGGGGGGAAGTGAGACTTCATTGTAGTGCAGATTTCCTTTGCAAGCTTGCTTGGTTGGCCAAAAAGGGCGTATGCGTTTTTTTCCTGAATATATTCAGGAAAAAAACGCATACGCCCTTTTTGGCCAAGTGCATCATTGTGGACGTTCTGCCTCTTTTCCTATGCTTTCAATGCAGTTCCAGTCTACCTCCTGAAATCGGTTTCCTGCAATTCTGCCCCGCTTTCAAGTCCTCTTGGCAGCCTTACTTCAGTATATTTTTGGACGATAGCTGTCATTTATAACTCTGCAGGTTTGTGAATTACAGTGCCCATGAGCTCCTTTCTTCAACACGCTTTCTTTTGAGCTGGCCGCAACACCGCTGGATGGCTTCAGGCCCTAAAGTGGTTCCGGCACGGCACACTGAGCCTTTGGTTAATTCCTCTTCCTGGTGGGAAATGAGAGTTAAATTTGCCCGTCCAGACACCTCCAGCTAGTCTCTCATTGGTTCTCCCTATTCCTGTTCATCTTCCGCAGAAATTGCAAACTGGGCCAAACAGGAGGTTAAAGGGACTGACTCTCCAAGCGGGGAGAGTGTTAGTAAAGCGTCTGGAATATTGCACCCGAGTACCAGGGGAGGAAAACTGAGACATATTTGAACACGTCTCCCGATCACATGGTTGATCATACTCTAGGTTCCACATGCATGTTTTAGCTGAAGGAAGAATACCTAAAACCTTGGTAGTTGAAACCCGTGGAATGGGTACCATGCAATATGACTTCAAAGGGTCTTCATTTGCTCACCGAACCTCTCCAATCCTATCACTGCTGCGTTTATGCCCCTGTACACATGCTTGATTCTCTTTCAGAGACATAGCAATCCATAGGTTTTAAGATACTTACTAGTCAGGTACATTCTTAGGCGTTTAATATGCGGTGTTGAGTCCATTTCGTTGAGCAAGGAGTAGCTCTTGTCTATTCCATATTTGGCTTAAGGAACTTTATCTGTGCTCATTTCAATCTCTGGTTTTATGCAGCACCCCAACTCACCTTTACCCTTAAGCAAGAATAAGTTGGTTTTCTAAATTTGAGACCCTGTTCTGTTCTGTAATTCAGTTCCTGTGTAGCCAAGTTTCCATTCCGTGTATTACTGATATCTTATGATGTTTCTTTTTCTGTGTGACTTATTTCAGTTAGAATCATCATACCTGAATCCACTTATTGTGCTGCTAAGGGCCTGATGACACAGATTTCATTGCTGAGTGATATTGCTTTGTAAGTAAATTCCACAACTTCTTTATCCATTCTTCACTTTCTGCGATGTTGAACTTGTACTGTAAACGAGGTTCTTGTAAACAGAGCCGTTCCAAACTTTGGGGTGGCTGTGTCTTTTTGATTTTAATTTCCCTAAGCTATAGGAACATAAGTGGCAGTGCCCTAGGCTCTGTTGCTTTGTTTTTTAGATGTTTCAGGAAACACCATACACTTCTCCCGAGTGGTTGTTGGCAATTTACATCCCGCCCATCAGCATAACAAGGCTCCCAGTTCTCCATGGCCTGTGCTGCCTTTCTGGATTTTACACTTTTTTCAGATGGCCCTTTTGACCGGGGGGAAGTGAGACTTCATTGTAGTGCAGATTTCCTTTGCAAGCTTGCTTGGATGGCCAAAAAGGGCGTATGCGTTTTTTCCTGAATATATTCAGGAAAAAACGCATACGCCCTTTTTGGCCAAGTGCATCATTGTGGACGTTCTGCCTCTTTTCCTATGCTTTCAATGCAATTCCAGTCTACCTCCTGAAATCGGTTTCCTGCAATTCTGCCCCGCTTTCAAGTCCTCTTGGCAGCCTTACTTCAGTCTATTTTTGGACGATAGCTGTCATTTATAACTCTGCAGGTTTGTGAATTACAGTGCCCCTGAGCTCCTTTCTTCAACTCGCTTTCTTGTGACCTGGCCGCAACACCGCAGGATGGCTTCAGGCCCTAATCTGGTTCCGGTACGGCACGCTGAGCCTTTGGTTATTTCCTCTTCCTGGTGGGAAATGAGAGTTAAATTTGCCCGTCCAGACACCTCCAGCTAGCCTCTCATTGGTTCTCGCTCTTCCTGTTCATCTTCTGCAGAAATTGCAAACTGTGCCAAACAGGAGGTTAAAGGCGCTGAGTCTCCAAGTGGGGAGAGTGTTAGTAAAGCGTCTGGAATGTTGCACCCGAGTACCAGGGGAGGAAAACTGAGACATATTTGAACACGTCTCCCGTTCACATGGTTGATCATACTTGGGTTCCACATGCATGTTTTAGCTGAAGGAAGAATACCTTAAACCTGGAGAGTTGAGACCCGTGTAATGGGTACCATGCAATATGACTTCAAAGGGTCTTCATTTGCTCACCGAACCTCTCCAATCCTATCACTGCTGCGTTTATGCCCCTGTACACATGCTTGATTCTCTTTCGGAGACATAGCAATCGTTAGGTTTTAAGATACTTACTAGTCAGGTACATTCTTAGGCGCTTAATATGCATTGTTGAGTCCATTTCATTGAGCACAGAGTAGCTCTTGTCTATTCCATATTTGGCTTAAGGAACTTTATCTGTGCTCATTTCAATCTCTGGTTTTATGCAGCACCCCAACTCACCTTTACCCTTAAGCAAGCATAAGTTGGTTTTCTAAATTTGAGACCCTGTTCTGTTCTGTAATTCAGTTCCTGTGTAGCCAAGTTTACATTCCGTGTATTACTGATATCTTATGATGTTTCTTTTTCTGTGTGACTTATTTCAGTTAGAATCATCATACCTGAATCCACTCATTGTGCTGCTAAGGGCCTGATGACACAGATTTCATTGCTGAGTGATATTGCTTTGTAAGTAAATACCACAACTTCTTTATCCATTTTTCACTTTCTGCGATGTTGAACTTGTACTGTAAACGAGGTTCTTGTAAACAGAGCCGTTCCAAACTTTGGGGTGGCTGTGTCTTTTTGATTTTAATTTCCCTAAGCTATAGGACCATAAGTGGAAGTGCCCTAGGTTCTGTTGCTTTGTTTTTTAGATGTTTCAGGAAACACCATACACTTCTCCCGAGTGGTTGTTGGCAATTTACATCCCGCCCATCAGCATAACAAGGCTCCCAGTTCTCCATGGCCTGTCCTGCCTTTCTGGATTTTACACTTTTTTCAGATGGCCCTTTTGACCGGGGGGAAGTGAGACTTCATTGTAGTGCAGATTTCCTTTGCAAGCTTGCTTGGTTGGCCAAAAAGGGCGTATGCGTTTTTTCCTGAATATATTCAGGAAAAAACGCATACGCCCTTTTTGGCCAAGTGCATCATTGTGGACGTTCTGCCTCTTTTCCTATGCTTTCAATGCAATTCCAGTCTACCTCCTGAAATCGGTTTCCTGCAATTCTGCCCCGATTTCAAGTCCTCTTGGCAGCCTTACTTCAGTCTATTTTTGGACGATAGCTGTCATTTATAACTCTGCAGGTTTGTGAATTACAGTGCCCCTGAGCTCCTTTCTTCAACTCGCTTTCTTGTGACCTGGCCGCAACACCGCAGGATGGCTTCAGGCCCTAATCTGGTTCCGGTACGGCACGCTGAGCCTTTGGTTATTTCCTCTTCCTGGTGGGAAATGAGAGTTAAATTTGCCCGTCCAGACACCTCCAGCTAGCCTCTCATTGGTTCTCGCTATTCCTGTTCATCTTCCGCAGAAATTGCAAACTGTGCCAAACAGGAGGTTAAAGGCGCTGACTCTCCAAGTGGGGAGAGTGTTAGTAAAGCGTCTGGAATGTTGCACCCGAGTACCAGGGGAGGAAAACTGAGACATATTTGAACACGTCTCCCGTTCACATGGTTGATCATACTTGGGTTCCACATGCATGTTTTAGCTGAAGGAAGAATACCTTAAACCTGGAGAGTTGAGACCCGTGTAATGGGTACCATGCAATATGACTTCAAAGGGTCTTCATTTGCTCACCGAACCTCTCCAATCCTACCACTGCTGCGTTTATGCCCCTGTACACATGCTTGATTCTCTTTTGGAGACATAGCAATCCATAGGTTTTACGATACATACTAGTCAGGTACATTCTTAGGCGTTTAATATGGGGTGTTGAGTCCATTTCGTTGAGCAAGGAGTAGCTCTTGTCTATTCCATATTTGACTTAAGGAACTTTATCTGTGCTCATTTCAATCTCTGGTTTTATGCAGCACCCCAACTCACCTTTACCCTTAAGCAAGCATAAGTTGGTTTTCTAAATTTGAGACCCTGTTCTGTTCTGTAATTCAGTTCCTGTGTAGCCAAGTTTCCATTCCGTGTATTACTGATATCTTATGATGTTTCTTTTTCTGTGTGACTTATTTCAGTTAGAATCATCATACCTGAATCCACTCATTGTGATGCTAAGGGCCTGATGACATAGATTTCATTGCTGAGTGATATTGCTTTGTAAGTAAATACCACAACTTCTTTATCCATTTTTCACTTTCTGCGATGTTGAACTTGTACTGTAAACGAGGTTCTTGTAAACAGAGGCGTCCCAAACTTTGGGGTGGCTGTGTCTTTTTTATTTTAATTTCCCTAAGCTATAGGACCATAAGTGGCAGTGCCCTAGGCTCTGTTGCTTTGTTTTTTAGATGTTTCAGGAAACACCATACACTTCTCCCGAGTGGTTGTTGGCAATTTACATCCCGCCCATCAGCATAACAAGGCTCCCAGTTCTCCATGGCCTGTCCTGCCTTTCTGGATTTTA
Source organism: Delphinus delphis (assembly GCF_949987515.2). Taxonomy (NCBI): domain Eukaryota; kingdom Metazoa; phylum Chordata; class Mammalia; order Artiodactyla; family Delphinidae; genus Delphinus; species Delphinus delphis. Next base: position 117,193 of record NW_027192998.1, on the reverse strand, counting down.
CACTTTTTTCAGATGGCCCTTTTGACCGGGGGGAAGTGAGACTTCATTGTAGTGCAGATTTCCTTTGCAAGCTTGCTTGGTTGGCCAAAAAGGGCATATGCGTTTTTTCCTGAATATATTCAGGAAAAAACGCATACGCCCTTTTTGGCCAAGTGCATCATTGTGGACGTTCTGCCTCTTTTCCTATGCTTTCAATGCAATTCCAGTCTACCTCCTGAAATCGGTTTCCTGCAATTCTGCCCCGCTTTCAAGTCCTCTTGGCAGCCTTACTTCAGTCTATTTTTGGACGATAGCTGTCATTTATAACTCTGCAGGTTTGTGAATTACAGTGCCCCTGAGCTCCTTTCTTCAACTCGCTTTCTTTTGAGCTGGCCGCAACACCGCAGGATGGCTTCAGGCCCTAATCTGGTTCCGGCACGGCACACTGAGCCTTTGGTTAATTCCTCTTCCTGGTGGGAAATGAGAGTTAAATTTGCCCGTCCAGACACCTCCAGCTAGTCTCTCATTGGTTCTCCCTATTCCTGTTCATCTTCCGCAGAAATTGCAAACTGGGCCAAACAGGAGGTTAAAGGGACTGACTCTCCAAGTGGGGAGAGTGTTAGTAAAGCGTCTGGAATGTTGCACCCGAGTACCAGGGTACAAAAACTGAGACATATTTGAACACGTCTCCCGATCACATGGTTGATCATACTCTAGGTTCCACATGCATGTTTTAGCTGAAGGAAGAATACCTTAAACCTGGAGAGTTAAGACCCGTGTAATGGGTACCATGCAATATGACTTCAAAGGGTCTTCATTTGCTCACCGAACCTCTCCAATCCTATCACTGCTGCGTTTATGCCCCTGTACACATGCTTGATTCTCTTTCGGAGACATAGCAATCCATAGGTTTTAAGATACTTACTAGTCAGGTACATTCTTAGGCGTTTAATATGCGGTGTTGAGTCCATTTCGTTGAGCAAGGAGTAGCTCTTGTCTATTCCATATTTGACTTAAGGAACTTTATCTGTGCTCATTTCAATCTCTGGTTTTATGCAGCACCCCAACTCACCTTTACCCTTAAGCAAGCATAAGTTGGTTTTCTAAATTTGAGACCCTGTTCTGTTCTGTAATTCAGTTCCTGTGTAGCCAAGTTTACATTCCGTGTATTACTGATATCTTATGATGTTTCTTTTTCTGTGTGACTTATTTCAGTTAGAATCATCATACCTGAATCCACTCATTGTGCTGCTAAGGGCCTGATGACACAGATTTCATTGCTGAGTGATATTGCTTTGTAAGTAAATACCACAACTTCTTTATCCATTTTTCACTTTCTGCGATGTTGAACTTGTACTGTAAACGAGGTTCTTGTAAACAGAGCCGTTCCAAAGTTTGGGGTGGCTGTGTCTTTTTGATTTTAATTTCCCTAAGCTATAGGACCATAAGTGGAAGTGCCCTAGGTTCTGTTGCTTTGTTTCTTAGATGTTTCAGGAAACACCATACACTTCTCCCGAGTGGTTGTTGGCAATTTACATCCCGCCCATCAGCATAAGAAGGCTCCCAGTTCTCCATGGCCTGTCCTGCCTTTCTGGATTTTACACTTTTTTCAGATGGCCCTTTTGACCGGGGGAATTGAGACTTCATTGTACTGCAGATTTCCTTTGCAAGCTTGCTTGGTTGGCGAAAAAGGGCGTATGCGTTTTTTCCTGAATATATTCAGGAAAAAACGCATACGCCCTTTTTGGCCAAGTGCATCATTGTGGACGTTCTGCCTCTTTTCCTATGCTTTCAATGCAATTCCAGTCTACCTCCTGAAATCGGTTTCCTGCAATTCTGCCCCACTTTCAAGTCCTCTTGGCAGCCTTACTTCAGTCTATTTTTGGACGATAGCTGTCATTTATAACTCTGCAGGTTTGTGAATTACAGTGCCCCTGAGCTCCTTTCTTCAACTCGCTTTCTTTTGAGCTGGCCGCAACACCGCAGGATGGCTTCAGGCCCTAATCTGGTTCCGGTACGGCACGCTGAGCCTTTGGTTATTTCCTCTTCCTGGTGGGAAATGAGAGTTAAATTTGCCCGTCCAGACACCTCCAGCTAGCCTCTCATTGGTTCTCGCTATTCCTGTTCATCTTCCGCAGAAATTGCAAACTGGGCCAAACAGGAGGTTAAAGGCGCTGACTCTCCAAGTGGGGAGAGTGTTAGTAAAGCGTCTGGAATGTTGCACCCGAGTACCAGGGGAGGAAAACTGAGACATATTTGAACACGTCTCCCGTTCACATGGTTGATCATACTTGGGTTCCACATGCATGTTTTAGCTGAAGGAAGAATACCTTAAACCTGGAGAGTTGAGACCCGTGGAATGGGTACCATGCAATATGACTCCAAAGGGTCTTCATTTGCTCACCGCACCTCTCCAATCCTATCACTGCTGCGTTTATGCCCCTGTACACATGCTTGATTCTCTTTCGGAGACATAGCAATCCATAGGTTTTAAGATACTTACTAGTCAGGTACATTCTTAGGCGTTTAATATGGGGTGTTGAGTCCATTTCGTTGAGCAAGGAGTAGCTCCTGTCTATTCCATATTTGGCTTAAGGAACTTTATCTGTGCTCATTTCAATCTCTGGTTTTATGCAGCACCCCAACTCACCTTTCCCCTTAAGCAAACATAAGTTGGTTTTCTAAATTTGAAACCCTGTTCTGTTCTGTAATTCAGTTCCTGTGTAGCCAAGTTTACATTCGGTGTATTACTGATATCTTATGATGTTTCTTTTTCTGTGTGACTTATTTCAGTTAGAATCATCGTACCTGAATCCACTCATTGTGCTGCTAAGGGCCTGATGACATAGATTTCATTGCTGAGTGATATTGCTTTGTAAGTAAATACCACAACTTCTTTATCCATTCTTCACTTTCTGCGATGTTGAACTTGTACTGTAAACGAGGTTCTTGTAAACAGAGCCGTTCCAAAGTTTGGGGTGGCTGTGTCTTTTTGATTTTAATTTCCCTAAGCTATAGGACCATAAGTGGCAGTGCCCTAGGCTCTGTTGCTTTGTTTTTTAGATGTTTCAGGAAACACCATACACTTCTCCCGAGTGGTTGTTGGCAATTTACATCCCGCCCATCAGCATAACAAGGCTCCCAGTTCTCCATGGCCTGTGCTGCCTTTCTGGATTTTACACTTTTTTCAGATGGCCCTTTTGACCGGGGGGAAGTGAGACTTCATTGTAGTGCAGATTTCCTTTGCAAGCTTGCTTGGTTGGCCAAAAAGGGCGTATGCGTTTTTTCCTGAATATATTCAGGAAAAAACGCATACGCCCTTTTTGGCCAAGTGCATCATTGTGGACGTTCTGCCTCTTTTCCTATGCTTTCAATGCAATTCCAGTCTACCTCCTGAAATCGGTTTCCTGCAATTCTGCCCCGATTTCAAGTCCTCTTGGCAGCCTTACTTCAGTCTATTTTTGGACGATAGCTGTCATTTATAACTCTGCAGGTTTGTGAATTACAGTGCCCCTGAGCTCCTTTCTTCAACTCGCTTTCTTTTGAGCTGGCCGCAACACCGCAGGATGGCTTCAGGCCCTAATCTGGTTCCGGTACGGCACGCTGAGCCTTTGGTTATTTCCTCTTCCTGGTGGGAAATGAGAGTTAAATTTGCCCGTCCAGACACCTCCAGCTAGCCTCTCATTGGTTCTCGCTATTCCTGTTCATCTTCCGCAGAAATTGCAAACTGGGCCAAACAGGAGGTTAAAGGCGCTGACTCTCCAAGTGGGGAGAGTGTTAGTAAAGCGTCTGGAATGTTGCACCCGAGTACCAGGGGAGGAAAACTGAGACATATTTGAACACGTCTCCCGTTCACATGGTTGATCATACTTGGGTTCCACATGCATGTTTTAGCTGAAGGAAGAATACCTTAAACCTGGAGAGTTGAGACCCGTGGAATGGGTACCATGCAATATGACTCCAAAGGGTCTTCATTTGCTCACCGCACCTCTCCAATCCTATCACTGCTGCGTTTATGCCCCTGTACACATGCTTGATTCTCTTTCGGAGACATAGCAATCCATAGGTTTTAAGATACTTACTAGTCAGGTACATTCTTAGGCGTTTAATATGGGGTGTTGAGTCCATTTCGTTGAGCAAGGAGTAGCTCCTGTCTATTCCATATTTGGCTTAAGGAACTTTATCTGTGCTCATTTCAATCTCTGGTTTTATGCAGCACCCCAACTCACCTTTCCCCTTAAGCAAACATAAGTTGGTTTTCTAAATTTGAAACCCTGTTCTGTTCTGTAATTCAGTTCCTGTGTAGCCAAGTTTACATTCCGTGTATTACTGATATCTTATGATGTTTCTTTTTCTGTGTGACTTATTTCAGTTAGAATCATCGTACCTGAATCCACTCATTGTGCTGCTAAGGGCCTGATGACATAGATTTCATTGCTGAGTGATATTGCTTTGTAAGTAAATACCACAACTTCTTTATCCATTCTTCACTTTCTGCGATGTTGAACTTGTACTGTAAACGAGGTTCTTGTAAACAGAGCCGTTCCAAAGTTTGGGGTGGCTGTGTCTTTTTGATTTTAATTTCCCTAAGCTATAGGACCATAAGTGGCAGTGCCCTAGGCTCTGTTGCTTTGTTTTTTAGATGTTTCAGGAAACACCATACACTTCTCCCGAGTGGTTGTTGGCAATTTACATCCCGCCCATCAGCATAACAAGGCTCCCAGTTCTCCATGGCCTGTGCTGCCTTTCTGGATTTTACACTTTTTTCAGATGGCCCTTTTGACCGGGGGGAAGTGAGACTTCATTGTAGTGCAGATTTCCTTTGCAAGCTTGCTTGGTTGGCCAAAAAGGGCGTATGCGTTTTTTCCTGAATATATTCAGGAAAAAATGCATACGCCCTTTTTGGCCAAGTGCATCATTGTGGACGTTCTGCCTCTTTTCCTATGCTTTCAATGCAATTCCAGTCTACCTCCTGAAATCGGTTTCCTGCAATTCTGCCCCGATTTCAAGTCCTCTTGGCAGCCTTACTTCAGTCTATTTTTGGACGATAGCTGTCATTTATAACTCTGCAGGTTTGTGAATTACAGTGCCCCTGAGCTCCTTTCTTCAACTCGCTTTCTTTTGAGCTGGCCGCAACACCGCAGGATGGCTTCAGGCCCTAATCTGGTTCCGGTACGGCACGCTGAGCCTTTGGTTATTTCCTCTTCCTGGTGGGAAATGAGAGTTAAATTTGCCCGTCCAGACACCTCCAGCTAGCCTCTCATTGGTTCTCGCTATTCCTGTTCATCTTCCGCAGAAATTGCAAACTGGGCCAAACAGGAGGTTAAAGGCGCTGACTCTCCAAGTGGGGAGAGTGTTAGTAAAGCGTCTGGAATGTTGCACCCGAGTACCAGGGGAGGAAAACTGAGACATATTTGAACACGTCTCCCGTTCACATGGTTGATCATACTTGGGTTCCACATGCATGTTTTAGCTGAAGGAAGAATACCTTAAACCTGTAGAGTTGAGACCCGTGTAATGGGTACCATGCAATATGACTTCAAAGGGTCTTCATTTGCTCACCGAACCTCTCCAATCCTACCACTGCTGCGTTTATGCCCCTGTACACATGCTTGATTCTCTTTTGGAGACATAGCAATCCATAGGTTTTACGATACTTACTAGTCAGGTACATTCTTAGGCGTTTAATATGGGGTGTTGAGTCCATTTCGTTGAGCAAGGAGTAGCTCTTGTCTATTCCATATTTGACTTAAGGAACTTTATCTGTGCTCATTTCAATCTCTGGTTTTATGCAGCACCCCAACTCACCTTTACCCTTAAGCAAGCATAAGTTGGTTTTCTAAATTTGAGACCCTGTTCTGTTCTGTAATTCAGTTCCTGTGTAGCCAAGTTTACATTCCGTGTATTACTGATATCTTATGATGTTTCTTTTTCTGTGTGACTTATTTCAGTTAGAATCATCATACCTGAATCCACTCATTGTGATGCTAAGGGCCTGATGACATAGATTTCATTGCTGAGTGATATTGCTTTGTAAGTAAATACCACAACTTCTTTATCCATTTTTCACTTTCTGCGATGTTGAACTTGTACTGTAAACAAGGTTCTTGTAAACAGAGGCGTCCCAAACTTTGGGGTGGCTGTGTCTTTTTGATTTTAATTTCCCTAAGCTATAGGACCATAAGTGGCAGTGCCCTAGGCTCTGTTGCTTTGTTTTTTAGATGTTTCAGGAAACACCATACACTTCTCCTGAGTGTCTGTTGGCAATTTACATCCCGCCCATCAGCATAACAAGGCTCCCAGTTCTCCATGGCCTGTCCTGCCTTTCTGGATTTTACACTTTTTTCAGATGGCCCTTTTGACCGGGGGGAAGTGAGACTTCATTGTAGTGCAGATTTCCTTTGCAAGCTTGCTTGGTTGGCCAAAAAGGGCGTATGCGTTTTTTCCTGAATATATTCAGGAAAAAACACATACGCCCTTTTTGGCCAAGTGCATCATTGTGGACGTTCTGCCTCTTTTCCTATGCTTTCAATGCAATTCCAGTCTACCTCCTGAAATCGGTTTCCTGCAATTCTGCCCCGCTTTCAAGTCCTCTTGGCAGCCTTACTTCAGTCTATTTTTGGACGATAGCTGTCATTTATAACTCTGCAGGTTTCTGAATTACAGTGCCCCTGAGCTCCTTTCTTCAACTCGCTTTCTTGTGACCTGGCCGCAACACCGCAGGATGGCTTCAGGCCCTAATCTGGTTCCGGCCCGGCATGCTGAGCCTTTGGTTAATTCCTCTTCCTGGTGGGAAATGAGAGTTAAATTTGCCCGTCCAGACACCTCCAGCTAGCCTCTCATTGGTTCTCGGTATTCCTGTTCATCTTCCGCAGAAATTGCAAACTGGGCCAAACAGGAGGTTAAAGGGACTGACTCTCCAAGTGGGGAGAGTGTTAGTAAAGCGTCTGGAATGTTGCACCCGAGTACCAGGGGAGGAAAACTGAGACATATTTGAACACGTCTCCCGATCACATGGTTGATCATACTCTACGTTCCACATGCATGTTTTAGCTGAAGGAAGAATACCTAAAACCTGGGTAGTTGAAACCCGTGGAATGGGTACCATGCAATATGACTTCAAAGGGTCTTCATGTGCTCACCGCATCTCTCCAATCCTATCACTGCTGCGTTTATGCCCCTGTACACATGCTTGATTCTCTTTCGGAGACATAGCAATCCATAGGTTTTAAGATACTTACTAGTCAGGTACATTCTTAGGCGTTTAATATGGGGTGTTGAGTCCATTTCGTTGAGCAAGAAGTAGCTCTTGTCTATTCCATATTTGGCTTAAGGAACTTTATCTGTGCTCATTTCAATCTCTGGTTTTATGCAGCACCCCAACTCACCTTTCCCCTTAAGCAAGAATAAGTTGGTTTTCTAAATTTGAGACACTGTTCTGTTCTGTAATTCAGTTCCTGTGTAGCCAAGTTTCCATTCCGTGTATTACTGATATCTTATGATGTTTCTTTTTCTGTGTGACTTATTTCAGTTAGAATCATCATACCTGAATCCACTCATTGTGCTGCTAAGGGCCTGATGACACAGATTTCATTGCTGAGTGATATTGCTTTGTAAGTAAATACCACAACTTCTTTATCCATTCTTCACTTTCTGCGATGTTGAACTTGTACTGTAAACGAGGTTCTTGTAAACAGAGCCGTTCCAAACTTTGGGGTGGCTGTGTCTTTTTGATTTTAATTTCCCTAAGCTATAGGACCATAATGGCAGTGCCCTAGGCTCTGTTGCTTTGTTTTTTAGATGTTTCAGGAAACACCATACACTTCTCCCGAGTGTCTGTTGGCAATTTACATCCCGCCCATCAGCATAACAAGGCTACCAGTTCTCCATGGCCTGTCCTGCCTTTCTGGATTTTACACTTTTTTCAGATGGCCCTTTTGACCGGGGGGAAGTGAGACTTCATTGTCGTGCAGATTTCCTTTGCAAGCTTGCTTGGTTGGCCAAAAAGGGCGTATGCGTTTTTTCCTGAATATATTCAGGAAAAAATGCATACGCACTTTTTGGCCAAGTGCATCATTGTGGACGTTCTGCCTCTTTTCCTATGCTTTCAATGCAATTCCAGTCTACCTCCTGAAATCGGTTTCCTGCAATTCTGCCCCGCTTTCAAGTCCTCTTGGCAGCCTTACTTCAGTCTATTTTTGGACGATAGCTGTCATTTATAACTCTGCAGGTTTGTGAATTACAGTGCCCCTGAGCTCCTTTCTTCAACTCGCTTTCTTGTGACCTGGCCGCAACACCGCAGGATGGCTTCAGGCCCTAATCTGGTTCCGGCATGGCACGCTGAGCCTTTAGTTAATTCCTCTTCCTGGTGGGAAATGAGAGTTAAATTTGCCCGTCCAGACACCTCCAGCTAGTCTCTCATTGGTTCTCGCTATTCCTGTTCATCTTCCGCAGAAATTGCAAACTGGGCCAAACAGGAGGTTAAAGGGACTGACTCTCCAAGTGGGGAGAGTGTTAGTAAAGCGTCTGGAATGTTGCACCCGAGTACCAGGGTACGAAAACTGAGACATATTTGAACACGTCTCCCGATCACATGGTTGATCATACTCTAGGTTCCACATGCATGTTTTAGCTGAAGGAAGAATACCTTAAACCTGGGTAGTTGAAACCCGTGGAATGGGTACCATGCAATATGACTTCAAAGGGTCTTCATTTGCTCACCGAACCTCTCCAATCCTATCACTGCTGCGTTTATGCCCCTGTACACATGCTTGATTCTCTTTCGGAGACATAGCAATCCATAGGTTTTAAGATACTTACTAGTCAGGTACATTCTTAGGCGTTTAATATGCGGTGTTGAGTCCATTTCGTTGAGCAAGGAGTAGCTCTTGTCTATTCCATATTTGGCTTCAGGAACTTTATCTGTGCTCATTTCAATCTCTGGTTTTATGCAGCACCCCAACTCACCTTTCCCCTTAAGCAAGCATAAGTTGGTTTTCTAAATTTGAGACACTGTTCTGTTCTGTAATTCAGTTCCTGTGTAGCCAAGTTTCCATTCCGTGTATTACTGATATCTTATGATGTTTCTTTTTCTGTGTGACTTATTTCAGTTAGAATCATCATACCTGAATCCACTCATTGTGCTGCTAAGGGCCTGATGACACAGATTTCATTGCTGAGTGATATTGCTTTGTAAGTAAATACCACAACTTCTTTATCCATTCTTCACTTTCTGCGATGTTGAACTTGTACTGTAAACGAGGTTCTTGTAAACAGAGCCGTTCCAAACTTTGGGGTGGCTGTGTCTTTTTGATTTTAATTTCCCTAAGCTATAGGACCATAATGGCAGTGCCCTAGGCTCTGTTGCTTTGTTTTTTAGATGTTTCAGGAAACACCATACACTTCTCCCGAGTGTCTGTTGGCAATTTACATCCCGCCCATCAGCATAACAAGGCTACCAGTTCTCCATGGCCTGTCCTGCCTTTCTGGATTTTACACTTTTTTCAGATGGCCCTTTTGACCGGGGGGAAGTGAGACTTCATTGTCGTGCAGATTTCCTTTGCAAGCTTGCTTGGTTGGCCAAAAAGGGCGTATGCGTTTTTTCCTGTATATATTCAGGAAAAAATGCATACGCCCTTTTGGGCCAAGTGCATCATTGTGGACGTTCTGCCTCTTTTCCTATGCTTTCAATGCAATTCCAGTCTACCTCCTGAAATCGGTTTCCTGCAATTCTGCCCCGCTTTCAAGTCCTCTTGGCAGCCTTACTTCAGTCTATTTTTGGACGATAGCTGTCATTTATAACTCTGCAGGTTTGTGAATTACAGTGCCCCTGAGCTCCTTTCTTCAACTCGCTTTCTTTTGAGCTGGCCGCAACACCGCAGGATGGCTTCAGGCCCTAATCTGGTTCCGGTACGGCACGCTGAGCCTTTGGTTATTTCCTCTTCCTGGTGGGAAATGAGAGTTAAATTTGCCCGTCCAGACACCTCCAGCCAGCCTCTCATTGGTTCTCGCTATTCCTGTTCATCTTCCGCAGAAATTGCAAACTGGGCCAAACAGGAGGTTAAAGGCGCTGACTCTCCAAGTGGGGAGAGTGTTAGTAAAGCGTCTGGAATGTTGCACCCGAGTACCAGGGGAGGAAACCTGAGAAATATTTGAACACGTCTCCCGATCACATGGTTGATCATACTCTGGGTTCCACATGCATGTTTTAGCTGAAGGAAGAATACCTAAAACCTGGGTAGTTGAAACCCGTGGAATGGGTACCATGCAATATGACTTCAAAGGGTCTTCATTTGCTCACCGAACCTCTCCAATCCTATCACTGCTGCGTTTATGCCCCTGTACACATGCTTGATTCTCTTTCGGAGACATAGCAATCCATAGGTTTTAAGATACTTACTAGTCAGGTACATTCTTAGGCGTTTAATATGGGGTTTTGAGTCCATTTCGTTGAGCAAGGAGTAGCTCTTGTCTATTCCATATTTGGCTTAAGGAACTTTATCTGTGCTCATTTCAATCTCTGGTTTTATGCAGCACCCCAACTCACCTTTACCCTTAAGCAAGCATAAGTTGGTTTTCTACATTTGAGACCCTGTTCTGTTTTGGAATGCAGTTCCTGTGTAGCCAAGTTTACATTCCGTGTATTACTGATATCTTATGATGTTTCTTTTTCTGTGTGACTTATTTCAGTTAGAATCATCGTACCTGAATCCACTCATTGTGATGCTAAGGGCCTGATGACATAGATTTCATTGCTGAGTGATATTGCTTTGTAAGTAAATACCACAACTTCTTTATCCATTTTTCACTTTCTGCGATGTTGAACTTGTACTGTAAACGAGGTTCTTGTAAACAGAGGCGTCCCAAACTTTGGGGTGGCTGTGTCTTTTTGATTTTAATTTCCCTAAGCTATAGGACCATAAGTGGCAGTGCCCTAGGCTCTGTTGCTTTGTTTTTTAGATGTTTCAGGAAACACCATACACTTCTCCCGAGTGTCTGTTGGCAATTTACATCCCGCCCATCAGCATAACAAGGCTCCCAGTTCTCCATGGCCTGTCCTGCCTTTCTGGATTTTACACTTTTTTTCAGATGGCCCTTTTGACCGGGGGGAAGTGAGACTTCATTGTAGTGCAGATTTCCTTTGCAAGCTTGCTTGGTTGGCCAAAAAGGGCGTATGCGTTTTTTCCTGAATATATTCAGGAAAAAACGCATACGCCCTTTTTGGCCAAGTGCATCATTGTGGACGTTCTGCCTCTTTTCCTATGCTTTCAATGCAATTCCAGTCTACCTCCTGAAATCGGTTTCCTGCAATTCTGCCCCGATTTCAAGTCCTCTTGGCAGCCTTACTTCAGTCTATTTTTGGACGATAGCTGTCATTTATAACTCTGCAGGTTTGTGAATTACAATGCCCCTGAGCTCCTTTCTTCAACTCGCTTTCTTTTGAGCTGGCCGCAACACTGCAGGATGGCTTCAGGCCATAATCTGGTTCCGGCCCGGCAGCTGAGCGTTTGGTTAATTCCTCTTCCTGGTGGGAAATGAGAGTTAAATTTGCCCGTCCAGACACCTCCAGCTAGCCTCTCATTGGTTCTCGCTATTCCTGTTCATCTTCCGCAGAAATTGCAAACTGGGCCAAACAGGAGGTTAAAGGCGCTGACTCTCCAAGTGGGGAGAGTGTTAGTAAAGCGTCTGGAATGTTGCACCCGAGTACCAGGGGAGGAAAACTGAGACATATTTGAACACGTCTCCCGATCACATGGTTGATCATACTCTGGGTTCCACATGCATGTTTTAGCTGAAGGAAGAATACCTAAAACCTGGGTAGTTGAAACCCGTGGAATGGGTACCATGCAATATGACTTCAAAGGGTCTTCATTTGCTCACCGAACCTCTCCAATCCTATCACTGCTGCGTTTATGCCCCTGTACACATGCTTGATTCTCTTTCGGAGACATAGCAATCCATAGGTTTTAAGATACTTACTAGTCAGGTACATTCTTAGGCGTTTAATATGGGGTTTTGAGTCCATTTCGTTGAGCAAGGAGTAGCTCTTGTCTATTCCATATTTGGCTTAAGGAACTTTATCTGTGCTCATTTCAATCTCTGGTTTTATGCAGCACCCCAACTCACCTTTCCCCTTAAGCAAGCATAAGTTGGTTTTCTGAATTTGAGACCCTGTTCTGTTTTGGAATGCAGTTCCTGTGTAGCCAAGTTTACATTCCGTGTATTAGTGATATCTTATGATGTTTCTTTTTCTGTGTGACTTATTTCAGTTAGAATCATCGTACCTGAATCCACTCATTATGCTGCTACGGGCCTGATGACATAGATTTCATTGCTGAGTGATACTGCATTGTACGTAAGTACCACAAGTTCTTTATCCATTTTTCACTTTCTGCGATGTTGAACTTGTACTGTAAACGAGGTTCTTGTAAACAGAGCCGTTCCAAACTTTGGGGTGGCTGTGTCTTTTTGATTTTAATTTCCCTAAGCTATAGGACCATAAGTGGAAGTGCCCTAGGCTCTGTTGCTTTGTTTTTTAGATGTTTCAGGAAACACCATACACTTCTCCCGAGTGGTTGTTGGCAATTTACATCCCGCCCATCAGCATAACAAGGCTCCCAGTTCTCCATGGCCTGTCCTGCCTTTCTGGATTTTACACTTTTTTCAGATGGCCCTTTTGACCGGGGGGAAGTGAGACTTCATTGTAGTGCAGATTTCCTTTGCAAGCTTGCTTGGTTGGCCAAAAAGGGCGTATGCGTTTTTTCCTGAATATATTCAGGAAAAAACGCATACGCCCTTTTTGGCCAAGTGCATCATTGTGGACGTTCTGCCTCTTTTCCTATGCTTTCAATGCAATTCCAGTCTACCTCCTGAAATCGGTTTCCTGCAATTCTGCCCCGCTTTCAAGTCCTCTTGGCAGCCTTACTTCAGTCTATTTTTGGACGATAGCTGTCATTTATAACTCTGCAGGTTTGTGAATTACAGTGCCCCTGAGCTCCTTTCTTCAACTCGCTTTCTTGTGACCTGGCCGCAACACCGCAGGATGGCTTCAGGCCCTAATCTGGTTCCGGCACGGCACGCTGAGCCTTTGGTTATTTCCGCCTCCTGGTGGGAAATGAGAGTTAAATTTGCCCGTCCAGACACCTCCAGCTAGCCTCTCATTGGTTCTCCCTATTCCTGTTTATCTTCCGCAGAAATTGCAAACTGGGCCAAACAGGAGGTTAAAGGCGTTGACTCTCCAAGTGGGGAGAGTGTTAGTAAAGCGTCTGGAATGTTGCACCCGAGTACCAGGGGAGGAAAACTGAGACATATTTGATCACGTCTCCCGTTCACATGGTTGATCATACTTGGGTTCCACATGCATGTTTTAGCTGAAGGAAGAATACCTTAAACCTGGAGAGTTAAGACCCGTGTAATGGGTACCATGCAATATGACTTCAAAGGGTCTTCATTTGCTCACCGAACCTCTCCAATCCTATCACTGCTGCGTTTATGCCCCTGTACACATGCTTGATTCTCTTTCGGAGACATAGCAATCCATAGGTTTTAAGATACTTACTAGTCAGGTACATTCTTAGGCGCTTAATATGCGGTGTGGAGTCCATTTCATTGAGCAAGGAGTAGCTCTTGTCTATTCCATATTTGGCTTAAGGAACTTTATCTGTGCTCATTTCAATCTCTGGTTTTATGCAGCACCCCAACTCACCTTTCCCCTTAAGCAAGCATAAGTTGGTTTTCTAAATTTGAGACCCTGTTCTGTTCTGTAATTCAGTTCCTGTGTAGCCAAGTTTACATTCCGTGTATTACTGATATCTTATGATGTTTCTTTTTCTGTGTGACTTATTTCAGTTAGAATCATCATACCTGAATCCACTCATTGTGCTGCTAAGGGCCTGATGACACAGATTTCATTGCTGAGTGATATTGCTTTGTAAGTAAATACCACAACTTCTTTATCCATTTTTCACTTTCTGCGATGTTGAACTTGTACTGTAAACGAGGTTCTTGTAAACAGAGCCGTTCCAAACTTTGGGGTGGCTGTGTCTTTTTGATTTTAATTTCCCTAAGCTATAGGACCATAAGTGGAAGTGCCCTAGGTTCTGTTGCTTTGTTTTTTAGATGTTTCAGGAAACACCATACACTTCTCCCGAGTGGTTGTTGGCAATTTACATCCCGCCCATCAGCATAACAAGGCTCCCAGTTCTCCATGGCCTGTCCTGCCTTTCTGGATTTTACACTTTTTTCAGATGGCCCTTTTGACCGGGGGGAAGTGAGACTTCATTGTAGTGCAGATTTCCTTTGCAAGCTTGCTTGGTTGGCCAAAAAGGGCGTATGCGTTTTTTCCTGAATATATTCAGGAAAAAACGCATACGCCCTTTTTGGCCAAGTGCATCATTGTGGACGTTCTGCCTCTTTTCCTATGCTTTCAATGCAATTCCAGTCTACCTCCTGAAATCGGTTTCCTGCAATTCTGCCCCGCTTTCAAGTCCTCTTGGCAGCCTTACTTCAGTCTATTTTTGGACGATAGCTGTCATTTATAACTCTGCAGGTTTGTGAATTACAGTGCCCCTGAGCTCCTTTCTTCAACTCGCTTTCTTTTGAGCTGGCCGCAACACCGCAGGATGGCTTCAGGCCCTAATCTGGTTCCGGCACGGCACGCTGAGCCTTTGGTTATTTCCTCTTCCTGGTGGGAAATGAGAGTTAAATTTGCCCGTCCAGACACCTCCAGCTAGCCTCTCATTGGTTCTCACTATTCCTGTTCATCTTCCGCAGAAATTGCAAACTGTGCCAAACAGGAGGTTAAAGGCGCTGACTCTCCAAGTGGGGAGAGTGTTAGTAAAGCGTCTGGAATGTTGCACCCGAGTACCAGGGGAGGAAAACTGAGACATATTTGAACACGTCTCCCGATCACATGGTTGATCATACTCTGGGTTCCACATGCATGTTTTAGCTGAAGGAAGAATACCTAAAACCTGGGTAGTTGAAACCCGTGGAATGGGTACCATGCAATATGACTTCAAAGGGTCTTCATTTGCTCACCGAACCTCTCCAATCCTATCACTGCTGCGTTTATGCCCCTGTACACATGCTTGATTCTCTTTCGGAGACATAGCAATCCATAGGTTTTAAGATACTTACTAGTCAGGTACATTCTTAGGCGTTTAATATGGGGTTTTGAGTCCATTTCGTTGAGCAAGGAGTAGCTCTTCTCTATTCCATATTTGGCTTAAGGAACTTTATCTGTGCTCATTTCAATCTCTGGTTTTATGCAGCACCCCAACTCACCTTTCCCCCTAAGCAAGCATAAGTTGGTTTTCTAAATTTGAGACCCTGTTCTGTTTTGGAATGCAGTTCCTGTGTAGCCAAGTTTACATTCCGTGTATTAGTGATATCTTATGATGTTTCTTTTTCTGTGTGACTTATTTCAGTTAGAATCATCGTACCTGAATCCACTCATTATGCTGCTACGGGCCTGATGACATAGATTTCATTGCTGAGTGATACTGCATTGTACGTAAGTACCACAAGTTCTTTATCCATTTTTCACTTTCTGCGATGTTGAACTTGTACTGTAAACGAGGTTCTTGTAAACAGAGCCGTTCCAAACTTTGGGGTGGCTGTGTCTTTTTGATTTTAATTTCCCTAAGCTATAGGACCATAAGTGGAAGTGCCCTAGGTTCTGTTGCTTTGTTTTTTAGATGTTTCAGGAAACACCATACACTTCTCCCGAGTGGTTGTTGGCAATTTACATCCCGCCCATCAGCATAACAAGGCTCCCAGTTCTCCATGGCCTGTCCTGCCTTTCTGGATTTTACACTTTTTTCAGATGGCCCTTTTGACCGGGGGGAAGTGAGACTTCATTGTAGTGCAGATTTCCTTTGCAAGCTTGCTTGGTTGGCCAAAAAGGGCGTATGCGTTTTTTCCTGAATATATTCAGGAAAAAACGCATACGCCCTTTTTGGCCAAGTGCATCATTGTGGACGTTCTGCCTCTTTTCCTATGCTTTCAATGCAATTCCAGTCTACCTCCTGAAATCGGTTTCCTGCAATTCTGCCCCGCTTTCAAGTCCTCTTGGCAGCCTTACTTCAGTCTATTTTTGGACGATAGCTGTCATTTATAACTCTGCAGGTTTGTGAATTACAGTGCCCCTGAGCTCCTTCCTTCAACTCGCTTTCTTGTGACCTGGCCGCAACACCGCAGGATGGCTTCAGGCCCTAATCTGGTTCCGGCACGGCATGCTGAGCCTTTGGTTAATTCCTCTTCCTGGTGGGAAATGAGAGTTAAATTTGCCCGTCCAGACACCTCCAGCTAGCCTCTCATTGGTTCTCGCTATTCCTGTTCATCTTCCGCAGAAATTGCAAACTGGGCCAAACAGGAGGTTAAAGGGACTGACTCTCCAAGTCGGGAGAGTGTTAGTAAAGCGTCTGGAATGTTGCACCCGAGTACCAGGGGAGGAAAACTGAGACATATTTGAACACGTCTCCCGATCACATGGTTGATCATACTCTAGGTTCCACATGCATGTTTTAGCTGAAGGAAGAATACATTAAACCTGGGTAGTTGAAACCCGTGGAATGGGTACCATGCAATATGACTTCAAAGGGTCTTCATTTGCTCACCGAACCTCTCTAATCCTATCACTGCTGCGTTTATGCCCCTGTACACATGCTTGATTCTCTTTCGGAGACATAGCAATCCATAGGTTTTAAGATACTTACTAGTCAGGTACATTCTTAGGCGTTTAATATGGGGTGTTGAGTCCATTTCGTTGAGCAAGGAGTAGCTCTTGTCTATTCCATATTTGGCTTAAGGAACTTTATCTGTGCTCATTTCAATCTCTGGTTTTATGCAGCACCCCAACTCACCTTTACCCTTAAGCAAGAATAAGTTGGTTTTCTAAATTTGAGACCCTGTTCTGTTCTGTAATTCAGTTCCTGTGTAGCCAAGTTTACATTTCGTGTATTACTGATATCTTATGATGTTTCTTTTTCTGTGTGACTTATTTCAGTTAGAATCATCATACCTGAATCCACTCATTGTGCTGCTAAGGGCCTGATGACACAGATTTCATTGCTGAGTGATATTGCTTTGTAAGTAAATACCACAACTTCTTTATCCATTTTTCACTTTCTGCGATGTTGAACTTGTACTGTAAACGAGGTTCTTGTAAACAGAGCCGTTCCAAACTTTGCGGTGGCTGTGTCTTTTTGATTTTAATTTCCCTAAGCTATAGGACCATAAGTGGAAGTGCCCTAGGTTCTGTTGCTTTGTTTTTTAGATGTTTCAGGAAACACCATACACTTCTCCCGAGTGGTTGTTGGCAATTTACATCCCGCCCATCAGCATAACAAGGCTCCCAGTTCTCCATGGCCTGTCCTGCCTTTCTGGATTTTACACTTTTTTCAGATGGCCCTTTTGACCGGGGGGAAGTGAGACTTCATTGTAGTGCAGATTTCCTTTGCAAGCTTGCTTGGTTGGCCAAAAAGGGCGTATGCGTTTTTTCCTGAATATATTCAGGAAAAAACGCATACGCCCTTTTTGGCCAAGTGCATCATTGTGGACGTTCTGCCTCTTTTCCTATGCTTTCAATGCAATTCCAGTCTACCTCCTGAAATCGGTTTCCTGCAATTCTGCCCCGCTTTCAAGTCCTCTTGGCAGCCTTACTTCAGTCTATTTTTGGACGATAGCTGTCATTTATAACTCTGCAGGTTTGTGAATTACAGTGCCCCTGAGCTCCTTTCTTCAACTCGCTTTCTTGTGACCTGGCCGCAACACCGCAGGATGGCTTCAGGCCCTAATCTGGTTCCGGCCCGGCATGCTGAGCCTTTGGTTAATTCCTCTTCCTGGTGGGAAATGAGAGTTAAATTTGCCCGTCCAGACACCTCCAGCTAGCCTCTCATTGGTTCTCGCTATTCCTGTTCATCTTCCGCAGAAATTGCAAACTGGGCCAAACAGGAGGTTAAAGGGACTGACTCTCCAAGTGGGGAGAGTGTTAGTAAAGCGTCTGGAATGTTGCACCCGAGTACCAGGGGAGGAAAACTGAGACATATTTGAACACGTTTCCCGATCACATGGTTGATCATACTCTAGGTTCCACATGCATGTTTTAGCTGAAGGAAGAATACATTAAACCTGGGTAGTTGAAACCCGTGGAATGGGTACCATGCAATATGACTTCAAAGGGTCTTCATTTGCTCACCGAACCTCTCCAATCCTATCACTGCTGCGTTTATGCCCCTGTACACATGCTTGATTCTCTTTCGGAGACATAGCAATCCATAGGTTTTAAGATACTTACTAGTCAGGTACATTCTTAGGCGTTTAATATGGGGTTTTGAGTCCATTTCGTTGAGCAAGGAGTAGCTCTTCTCTATTCCATATTTGGCTTAAGGAACTTTATCTGTGCTCATTTCAATCTCTGGTTTTATGCAGCACCCCAACTCACCTTTCCCCTTAAGCAAGCATAAGTTGGTTTTCTAAATTTGAGACCCTGTTCTGTTTTGGAATGCAGTTCCTGTGTAGCCAAGTTTACATTCCGTGTATTAGTGATATCTTATGATGTTTCTTTTTCTGTGTGACTTATTTCAGTTAGAATCATCGTACCTGAATCCACTCATTATGCTGCTACGGGCCTGATGACATAGATTTCATTGCTGAGTGATACTGCATTGTACGTAAGTACCACAAGTTCTTTATCCATTTTTCACTTTCTGCGATGTTGAACTTGTACTGTAAACGAGGTTCTTGTAAACAGAGCCGTTCCAAACTTTGGGGTGGCTGTGTCTTTTTGATTTTAATTTCCCTAAGCTATAGGACCATAAGTGGAAGTGCCCTAGGTTCTGTTGCTTTGTTTTTTAGATGTTTCAGGAAACACCATACACTTCGCCCGAGTGGTTGTTGGCAATTTACATCCCGCCCATCAGCATAACAAGGCTCCCAGTTCTCCATGGCCTGTCTTGCCTTTCTGGATTTTACACTTTTTTCAGATGGCCCTTTTGACCGGGGGGAAGTGAGACTTCATTGTAGTGCAGATTTCCTTTGCAAGCTTGCTTGGTTGGCCAAAAAGGGCGTATGCGTTTTTTCCTGAATATATTCAGGAAAAAACGCATACGCCCTTTTTGGCCAAGTGCATCATTGTGGACGTTCTGCCTCTTTTCCTATGCTTTCAATGCAATTCCAGTCTACCTCCTGAAATCGGTTTCCTGCAATTCTGCCCCGCTTTCAAGTCCTCTTGGCAGCCTTACTTCAGTCTATTTTTGGACGATAGCTGTCATTTATAACTCTGCAGGTTTGTGAATTACAGTGCCCCTGAGCTCCTTTCTTCAACTCGCTTTCTTGTGACCTGGCCGCAACACCGCAGGATGGCTTCAGGCCCTAACTGGTTCCGGCACGGCATGCTGAGCCTTTGGTTAATTCCTCTTCCTGGTGGGAAATGAGAGTTAAATTTGCCCGTCCAGACACCTCCAGCTAGCCTCTCATTGGTTCTCGCTATTCCTGTTCATCTTCCGCAGAAATTGCAAACTGGGCCAAACAGGAGGTTAAAGGGACTGACTCTCCAAGTCGGGAGAGTGTTAGTAAAGCGTCTGGAATGTTGCACCCGAGTACCAGGGGAGGAAAACTGAGACATATTTGAACACGTCTCCCGATCACATGGTTGATCATACTCTAGGTTCCACATGCATGTTTTAGCTGAAGGAAGAATACATTAAACCTGGGTAGTTGAAACCCGTGGAATGGGTACCATGCAATATGACTTCAAAGGGTCTTCATTTGCTCACCGAACCTCTCCAATCCTATCACTGCTGCGTTTATGCCCCTGTACACATGCTTGATTCTCTTTCGGAGACATAGCAATCCATAGGTTTTAAGATACTTACTAGTCAGGTACATTCTTAGGCGTTTAATATGGGGTGTTGAGTCCATTTCGTTGAGCAAGGAGTAGCTCTTGTCTATTCCATATTTGGCTTAAGGAACTTTATCTGTGCTCATTTCAATCTCTGGTTTTATGCAGCACCCCAACTCACCTTTACCCTTAAGCAAGAATAAGTTGGTTTTCTAAATTTGAGACCCTGTTCTGTTCTGTAATTCAGTTCCTGTGTAGCCAAGTTTACATTCCGTGTATTACTGATATCTTATGATGTTTCTTTTTCTGTGTGACTTATTTCAGTTAGAATCATCATACCTGAATCCACTCATTGTGCTGCTAAGGGCCTGATGACACAGATTTCATTGCTGAGTGATATTGCTTTGTAAGTAAATACCACAACTTCTTTATCCATTTTTCACTTTCTGCGATGTTGAACTTGTACTGTAAACGAGGTTCTTGTAAACAGAGCCGTTCCAAACATTGGGGTGGCTGTGTCTTTTTGATTTTAATTTCCCTAAGCTATAGGACCATAAGTGGCAGTGCCCTAGGCTCTGTTGCTTTGTTTTTTAGATGTTTCAGGAAACACCATACACTTCTCCCGAGTGGTTGTTGGCAATTTACATCCCGCCCATCAGCATAACAAGGCTCCCAGTTCTCCATGGCCTGTCCTGCCTTTCTGGATTTTACACTTTTTTCAGATGGCCCTTTTGACCGGGGGGGAAGTGAGACTTCATTGTAGTGCAGATTTCCTTTGCAAGCTTGCTTGGTTGGCCAAAAAGGGCGTATGCGTTTTTTCCTGAATATATTCAGGAAAAAACGCATACGCCCTTTTTGGCCAAGTGCATCATTGTGGACGTTCTGCCTCTTTTCCTATGCTTTCAATGCAATTCCAGTCTACCTCCTGAAATCGGTTTCCTGCAATTCTGCCCCGCTTTCAAGTCCTCTTGGCAGCCTTACTTCAGTCTATTTTTGGACGATAGCTGTCATTTATAACTCTGCAGGTTTGTGAATTACAGTGCCCCTGAGCTCCTTTCTTCAACTCGCTTTCTTGTGACCTGGCCGCAACACCGCAGGATGGCTTCAGGCCCTAATCTGGTTCCGGCCCGGCATGCTGAGCCTTTGGTTAATTCCTCTTCCTGGTGGGAAATGAGAGTTAAATTTGCCCGTCCAGACACCTCCAGCTAGCCTCTCATTGGTTCTCGCTATTCCTGTTCATCTTCCGCAGAAATTGCAAACTGGGCCAAACAGGAGGTTAAAGGGACTGACTCTCCAAGTCGGGAGAGTGTTAGTAAAGCGTCTGGAATGTTGCACCCGAGTACCAGGGGAGGAAACCTGAGAAATATTTGAACACGTCTCCCGATCACATGGGTGATCATACTCTAGGTTCCACATACATGTTTTAGCTGAAGGAAGAATACATTAAACCTGGGTAGTTGAAACCCGTGGAATGGGTACCATGCAATATGACTTCAAAGGGTCTTCATTTGCTCACCGAACCTCTCCAATCCTATCACTGCTGCGTTTATGCCCCTGTACACATGCTTGATTCTCTTTCGGAGACATAGCAATCCATAGGTTTTAAGATACTTACTAGTCAGGTACATTCTTAGGCGTTTAATATGGGGTGTTGAGTCCATTTCGTTGAGCAAGGAGTAGCTCTTGTCTATTCCATATTTGGCTTAAGGAACTTTATCTGTGCTCATTTCAATCTCTGGTTTTATGCAGCACCCCAACTCACCTTTCCCCTTAAGCAAGCATAAGTTGGTTTTCTAAATTTGAGACCCTGTTCTGTTTTGGAATGCAGTTCCTGTGTAGCCAAGTTTACATTCCGTGTATTAGTGATATCTTATGATGTTTCTTTTTCTGTGTGACTTATTTCAGTTAGAATCATCGTACCTGAATCCACTCATTATGCTGCTACGGGCCTGATGACATAGATTTCATTGCTGAGTGATACTGCATTGTACGTAAGTACCACAAGTTCTTTATCCATTTTTCACTTTCTGCGATGTTGAACTTGTACTGTAAACGAGGTTCTTGTAAACAGAGCCGTTCCAAACTTTGGGGTGGCTGTGTCTTTTTGATTTTAATTTCCCTAAGCTATAGGACCATAAGTGGAAGTGCCCTAGGTTCTGTTGCTTTGTTTTTTAGATGTTTCAGGAAACACCATACACTTCTCCCGAGTGGTTGTTGGCAATTTACATCCCGCCCATCAGCATAACAAGGCTCCCAGTTCTCCATGGCCTGTCCTGCCTTTCTGGATTTTACACTTTTTTCAGATGGCCCTTTTGACCGGGGGGAAGTGAGACTTCATTGTAGTGCAGATTTCCTTTGCAAGCTTGCTTGGTTGGCCAAAAAGGGCGTATGCGTTTTTTCCTGAATATATTCAGGAAAAAACGCATACGCCCTTTTTGGCCAAGTGCATCATTGTGGACGTTCTGCCTCTTTTCCTATGCTTTCAATGCAATTCCAGTCTACCTCCTGAAATCGGTTTCCTGCAATTCTGCCCCGCTTTCAAGTCCTCTTGGCAGCCTTACTTCAGTCTATTTTTGGACAATAGCTGTCATTTATAACTCTGCAGGTTTGTGAATTACAGTGCCCCTGAGCTCCTTTCTTCAACTCGCTTTCTTGTGACCTGGCCGCAACACCGCAGGATGGCTTCAGGCCCTAATCTGGTTCCGGCCCGGCATGCTGAGCCTTTGGTTATTTCCTCTTCCTGGTGGGAAATGAGAGTTAAATTTGCCCGTCCAGACACCTCCAGCTAGCCTCTCATTGGTTCTCACTATTCCTGTTCATCTTCCGCAGAAATTGCAAACTGGGCCAAACAGGAGGTTAAAGGGACTGACTCTCCAAGTCGGGAGAGTGTTAGTAAAGCGTCTGGAATGTTGCACCCGAGTACCAGGGGAGGAAAACTGAGACATATTTGAACACGTCTCCCGATCACATGGGTGATCATACTCTAGGTTCCACATGCATGTTTTAGCTGAAGGAAGAATACATTAAACCTGGGTAGTTGAAACCCGTGGAATGGGTACCATGCAATATGACTTCAAAGGGTCTTCATTTGCTCACCGAACCTCTCCAATCCTATCACTGCTGCGTTTATGCCCCTGTACACATGCTTGATTCTCTTTCGGAGACATAGCAATCCATAGGTTTTAAGATACTTACTAGTCAGGTACATTCTTAGGCGTTTAATATGGGGTGTTGAGTCCATTTCGTTGAGCAAGGAGTAGCTCTTGTCTATTCCATATTTGGCTTAAGGAACTTTATCTGTGCTCATTTCAATCTCTGGTTTTATGCAGCACCCCAACTCACCTTTACCCTTAAGCAAGAATAAGTTGGTTTTCTAAATTTGAGACCCTGTTCTGTTCTGTAATTCAGTTCCTGTGTAGCCAAGTTTACATTCCGTGTATTACTGATATCTTATGATGTTTCTTTTTCTGTGTGACTTATTTCAGTTAGAATCATCATACCTGAATCCACTCATTGTGCTGCTAAGGGCCTGATGACACAGATTTCATTGCTGAGTGATATTGCTTTGTAAGTAAATACCACAACTTCTTTATCCATTTTTCACTTTCTGCGATGTTGAACTTGTACTGTAAACGAGGTTCTTGTAAACAGAGCCGTTCCAAACATTGGGGTGGCTGTGTCTTTTTGATTTTAATTTCCCTAAGCTATAGGACCATAAGTGGAAGTGCCCTAGGTTCTGTTGCTTTGTTTTTTAGATGTTTCAGGAAACACCATACACTTCTCCCGAGTGGTTGTTGGCAATTTACATCCCGCCCATCAGCATAACAAGGCTCCCAGTTCTCCATGGCCTGTCCTGCCTTTCTGGATTTTACACTTTTTTCAGATGGCCCTTTTGACCGGGGGGAAGTGAGACTTCATTGTAGTGCAGATTTCCTTTGCAAGCTTGCTTGGTTGGCCAAAAAGGGCGTATGCGTTTTTTCCTGAATATATTCAGGAAAAAACGCATACGCCCTTTTTGGCCAAGTGCATCATTGTGGACGTTCTGCCTCTTTTCCTATGCTTTCAATGCAATTCCAGTCTACCTCCTGAAATCGGTTTCCTGCAATTCTGCCCCGCTTTCAAGTCCTCTTGGCAGCCTTACTTCAGTCTATTTTTGGACGATAGCTGTCATTTATAACTCTGCAGGTTTGTGAATTACAGTGCCCCTGAGCTCCTTTCTTCAACTCGCTTTCTTGTGACCTGGCCGCAACACCGCAGGATGGCTTCAGGCCCTAACTGGTTCCGGCACGGCATGCTGAGCCTTTGGTTAATTCCTCTTCCTGGTGGGAAATGAGAGTTAAATTTGCCCGTCCAGACACCTCCAGCTAGCCTCTCATTGGTTCTCGCTATTCCTGTTCATCTTCCGCAGAAATTGCAAACTGGGCCAAACAGGAGGTTAAAGGGACTGACTCTCCAAGTCGGGAGAGTGTTAGTAAAGCGTCTGGAATGTTGCACCCGAGTACCAGGGGAGGAAAACTGAGACATATTTGAACACGTCTCCCGATCACATGGGTGATCATACTCTAGGTTCCACATGCATGTTTTAGCTGAAGGAAGAATACATTAAACCTGGGTAGTTGAAACCCGTGGAATGGGTACCATGCAATATGACTTCAAAGGGTCTTCATTTGCTCACCGAACCTCTCCAATCCTATCACTGCTGCGTTTATGCCCCTGTACACATGCTTGATTCTCTTTCGGAGACATAGCAATCCATAGGTTTTAAGATACTTACTAGTCAGGTACATTCTTAGGCGTTTAATATGGGGTGTTGAGTCCATTTCGTTGAGCAAGGAGTAGCTCTTGTCTATTCCATATTTGGCTTAAGGAACTTTATCTGTGCTCATTTCAATCTCTGGTTTTATGCAGCACCCCAACTCACCTTTACCCTTAAGCAAGAATAAGTTGGTTTTCTAAATTTGAGACCCTGTTCTGTTCTGTAATTCAGTTCCTGTGTAGCCAAGTTTACATTCCGTGTATTACTGATATCTTATGATGTTTCTTTTTCTGTGTGACTTATTTCAGTTAGAATCATCATACCTGAATCCACTCATTGTGCTGCTAAGGGCCTGATGACACAGATTTCATTGCTGAGTGATATTGCTTTGTAAGTAAATACCACAACTTCTTTATCCATTTTTCACTTTCTGCGATGTTGAACTTGTACTGTAAACGAGGTTCTTGTAAACAGAGCCGTTCCAAACATTGGGGTGGCTGTGTCTTTTTGATTTTAATTTCCCTAAGCTATAGGACCATAAGTGGCAGTGCCCTAGGCTCTGTTGCTTTGTTTTTTAGATGTTTCAGGAAACACCATACACTTCTCCCGAGTGGTTGTTGGCAATTTACATCCCGCCCATCAGCATAACAAGGCTCCCAGTTCTCCATGGCCTGTCCTGCCTTTCTGGATTTTACACTTTTTTCAGATGGCCCTTTTGACCGGGGGGAAGTGAGACTTCATTGTAGTGCAGATTTCCTTTGCAAGCTTGCTTGGTTGGCCAAAAAGGGCGTATGCGTTTTTTCCTGAATATATTCAGGAAAAAACGCATATGCCCTTTTTGGCCAAGTGCATCATT
Source organism: Delphinus delphis (assembly GCF_949987515.2). Lineage (NCBI taxonomy): Eukaryota > Metazoa > Chordata > Mammalia > Artiodactyla > Delphinidae > Delphinus > Delphinus delphis. Next base: position 91,759 of record NW_027192998.1, on the reverse strand, counting down.
GTGGACGTTCTGCCTCTTTTCCTATGCTTTCAATGCAATTCCAGTCTACCTCCTGAAATCGGTTTCCTGCAATTCTGCCCCGCTTTCAAGTCCTCTTGGCAGCCTTACTTCAGTCTATTTTTGGACGATAGCTGTCATTTATAACTCTGCAGGTTTGTGAATTACAGTGCCCCTGAGCTCCTTTCTTCAACTCGCTTTCTTGTGACCTGGCCGCAACACCGCAGGATGGCTTCAGGCCCTAATCTGGTTCCGGCACGGCACGCTGAGCCTTTGGTTATTTCCGCCTCCTGGTGGGAAATGAGAGTTAAATTTGCCCGTCCAGACACCTCCAGCTAGCCTCTCATTGGTTCTCGCTATTCCTGTTCATCTTCCGCAGAAATTGCAAACTGGGCCAAACAGGAGGTTAAAGGCGCTGACTCTCCAAGTGGGGAGAGTGTTAGTAAAGCGTCTGGAATGTTGCACCCGAGTACCAGGGGAGGAAAACTGAGACATATTTGAACACGTCTCCCGATCACATGGTTGATCATACTCTGGGTTCCACATGCATGTTTTAGCTGAAGGAAGAATACCTAAAACCTGGGTAGTTGAAACCCGTGGAATGGGTACCATGCAATATGACTTCAAAGGGTCTTCATTTGCTCACCGAACCTCTCCAATCCTATCACTGCTGCGTTTATGCCCCTGTACACATGCTTGATTCTCTTTCGGAGACATAGCAATCCATAGGTTTTAAGATACTTACTAGTCAGGTACATTCTTAGGCGTTTAATATGGGGTGTTGAGTCCATTTCGTTGAGCAAGGAGTAGCTCTTGTCTATTCCATATTTGGCTTAAGGAACTTTATCTGTGCTCATTTCAATCTCTGGTTTTATGCAGCACCCCAACTCACCTTTCCCCTTAAGCAAGCATAAGTTGGTTTTCTGAATTTGAGACCCTGTTCTGTTTTGGAATGCAGTTCCTGTGTAGCCAAGTTTACATTCCGTGTATTAGTGATATCTTATGATGTTTCTTTTTCTGTGTGACTTATTTCAGTTAGAATCATCGTACCTGAATCCACTCATTATGCTGCTACGGGCCTGATGACATAGATTTCATTGCTGAGTGATACTGCATTGTACGTAAGTACCACAAGTTCTTTATCCATTTTTCACTTTCTGCGATGTTGAACTTGTACTGTAAACGAGGTTCTTGTAAACAGAGCCGTTCCAAACTTTGGGGTGGCTGTGTCTTTTTGATTTTAATTTCCCTAAGCTATAGGACCATAAGTGGAAGTGCCCTAGGCTCTGTTGCTTTGTTTTTTAGATGTTTCAGGAAACACCATACACTTCTCCCGAGTGGTTGTTGGCAATTTACATCCCGCCCATCAGCATAACAAGGCTCCCAGTTCTCCATGGCCTGTCCTGCCTTTCTGGATTTTACACTTTTTTCAGATGGCCCTTTTGACCGGGGGGAAGTGAGACTTCATTGTAGTGCAGATTTCCTTTGCAAGCTTGCTTGGTTGGCGAAAAAGGGCGTATGCGTTTTTTCCTGAATATATTCAGGAAAAAACGCATACGCCCTTTTTGGCCAAGTGCATCATTGTGGACGTTCTGCCTCTTTTCCTATGCTTTCAATGCAATTCCAGTCTACCTCCTGAAATCGGTTTCCTGCAATTCTGCCCCACTTTCAAGTCCTCTTGGCAGCCTTACTTCAGTCTATTTTTGGACGATAGCTGTCATTTATAACTCTGCAGGTTTGTGAATTACAGTGCCCCTGAGCTCCTTTCTTCAACTCGCTTTCTTGTGACCTGGCCGCAACACCGCAGGATGGCTTCAGGCCCTAATCTGGTTCCGGCACGGCACGCTGAGCCTTTGGTTATTTCCGCCTCCTGGTGGGAAATGAGAGTTAAATTTGCCCGTCCAGACACCTCCAGCTAGCCTCTCATTGGTTCTCCCTATTCCTGTTCATCTTCCGCAGAAATTGCAAACTGGGCCAAACAGGAGGTTAAAGGCGTTGACTCTCCAAGTGGGGAGAGTGTTAGTAAAGCGTCTGGAATGTTGCACCCGAGTACCAGGGGAGGAAAACTGAGACATATTTGAACACGTCTCCCGTTCACATGGTTGATCATACTTGGGTTCCACATGCATGTTTTAGCTGAAGGAAGAATACCTTAAACCTGGAGAGTTAAGACCCGTGTAATGGGTACCATGCAATATGACTTCAAAGGGTCTTCATTTGCTCACCGAACCTCTCCAATCCTATCACTGCTGCGTTTATGCCCCTGTACACATGCTTGATTCTCTTTCGGAGACATAGCAATCCATAGGTTTTAAGATACTTACTAGTCAGGTACATTCTTAGGCGCTTAATATGCGGTGTGGAGTCCATTTCATTGAGCAAGGAGTAGCTCTTGTCTATTCCATATTTGGCTTAAGGAACTTTATCTGTGCTCATTTCAATCTCTGGTTTTATGCAGCACCCCAACTCACCTTTACCCTTAAGCAAGCATAAGTTGGTTTTCTAAATTTGAGACCCTGTTCTGTTCTGTAATTCAGTTCCTGTGTAGCCAAGTTTACATTCCGTGTATTACTGATATCTTATGATGTTTCTTTTTCTGTGTGACTTATTTCAGTTAGAATCATCATACCTGAATCCACTCATTGTGCTGCTAAGGGCCTGATGACACAGATTTCATTGCTGAGTGATATTGCTTTGTAAGTAAATACCACAACTTCTTTATCCATTTTTCACTTTCTGCGATGTTGAACTTGTACTGTAAACGAGGTTCTTGTAAACAGAGCCGTTCCAAACTTTGGGGTGGCTGTGTCTTTTTGATTTTAATTTCCCTAAGCTATAGGACCATAAGTGGAAGTGCCCTAGGTTCTGTTGCTTTGTTTTTTAGATGTTTCAGGAAACACCATACACTTCTCCCGAGTGGTTGTTGGCAATTTACATCCCGCCCATCAGCATAACAAGGCTCCCAGTTCTCCATGGCCTGTCCTGCCTTTCTGGATTTTACACTTTTTTCAGATGGCCCTTTTGACCGGGGGGAAGTGAGACTTCATTGTAGTGCAGATTTCCTTTGCAAGCTTGCTTGGTTGGCCAAAAAGGGCGTATGCGTTTTTTCCTGAATATATTCAGGAAAAAACGCATACGCCCTTTTTGGCCAAGTGCATCATTGTGGACGTTCTGCCTCTTTTCCTATGCTTTCAATGCAATTCCAGTCTACCTCCTGAAATCGGTTTCCTGCAATTCTGCCCCGCTTTCAAGTCCTCTTGGCAGCATTACTTCAGTCTATTTTTGGACGATAGCTGTCATTTATAACTCTGCAGGTTTGTGAATTACAGTGCCCCTGAGCTCCTTTCTTCAACTCGCTTTCTTTTGAGCTGGCCGCAACACCGCAGGATGGCTTCAGGCCCTAATCTGGTTCCGGCACGGCACGCTGAGCCTTTGGTTATTTCCACTTCCTGGTGGGAAATGAGAGTTAAATTTGCCCGTCCAGACACCTCCAGCTAGCCTCTCATTGGTTCCCACTATTCCTGTTCATCTTCCGCAGAAATTGCAAACTGTGCCAAACAGGAGGTTAAAGGCGCTGACTCTCCAAGTGGGGAGAGTGTTAGTAAAGCGTCTGGAATGTTGCACCCGAGTACCAGGGGAGGAAAACTGAGACATATTTGAACACGTCTCCCGATCACATGGTTGATCATACTCTGGGTTCCACATGCATGTTTTAGCTGAAGGAAGAATACCTAAAACCTGGGTAGTTGAAACCCGTGGAATGGGTACCATGCAATATGACTTCAAAGGGTCTTCATTTGCTCACCGAACCTCTCCAATCCTATCACTGCTGCGTTTATGCCCCTGTACACATGCTTGATTCTCTTTCGGAGACATAGCAATCCATAGGTTTTAAGATACTTACTAGTCAGGTACATTCTTAGGCGTTTAATATGGGGTTTTGAGTCCATTTCGTTGAGCAAGGAGTAGCTCTTCTCTATTCCATATTTGGCTTAAGGAACTTTATCTGTGCTCATTTCAATCTCTGGTTTTATGCAGCACCCCAACTCACCTTTCCCCCTAAGCAAGCATAAGTTGGTTTTCTAAATTTGAGACCCTGTTCTGTTTTGGAATGCAGTTCCTGTGTAGCCAAGTTTACATTCCGTGTATTAGTGATATCTTATGATGTTTCTTTTTCTGTGTGACTTATTTCAGTTAGAATCATCGTACCTGAATCCACTCATTATGCTGCTACGGGCCTGATGACATAGATTTCATTGCTGAGTGATACTGCATTGTACGTAAGTACCACAAGTTCTTTATCCATTTTTCACTTTCTGCGATGTTGAACTTGTACTGTAAACGAGGTTCTTGTAAACAGAGCCGTTCCAAACTTTGGGGTGGCTGTGTCTTTTTGATTTTAATTTCCCTAAGCTATAGGACCATAAGTGGAAGTGCCCTAGGTTCTGTTGCTTTGTTTTTTAGATGTTTCAGGAAACACCATACACTTCTCCCGAGTGGTTGTTGGCAATTTACATCCCGCCCATCAGCATAACAAGGCTCCCAGTTCTCCATGGCCTGTCCTGCCTTTCTGGATTTTACACTTTTTTCAGATGGCCCTTTTGACCGGGGGGAAGTGAGACTTCATTGTAGTGCAGATTTCCTTTGCAAGCTTGCTTGGTTGGCCAAAAAGGGCGTATGCGTTTTTTCCTGAATATATTCAGGAAAAAACGCATACGCCCTTTTTGGCCAAGTGCATCATTGTGGACGTTCTGCCTCTTTTCCTATGCTTTCAATGCAATCCCAGTCTACCTCCTGAAATCGGTTTCCTGCAATTCTGCCCCGCTTTCAAGTCCTCTTGGCAGCCTTACTTCAGTCTATTTTTGGACGATAGCTGTCATTTATAACTCTGCAGGTTTGTGAATTACAGTGCCCCTGAGCTCCTTTCTTCAACTCGCTTTCTTGTGACCTGGCCGCAACACCGCAGGATGGCTTCAGGCCCTAATCTGGTTCCGGCACGGCATGCTGAGCCTTTGGTTAATTCCTCTTCCTGGTGGGAAATGAGAGTTAAATTTGCCCGTCCAGACACCTCCAGCTAGCCTCTCATTGGTTCTCGCTATTCCTGTTCATCTTCCGCAGAAATTGCAAACTGGGCCAAACAGGAGGTTAAAGGGACTGACTCTCCAAGTCGGGAGAGTGTTAGTAAAGCGTCTGGAATGTTGCACCCGAGTACCAGGGGAGGAAAACTGAGACATATTTGAACACGTCTCCCGATCACATGGGTGATCATACTCTAGGTTCCACATGCATGTTTTAGCTGAAGGAAGAATACATTAAACCTGGGTAGTTGAAACCCGTGGAATGGGTACCATGCAATATGACTTCAAAGGGTCTTCATTTGCTCACCGAACCTCTCCAATCCTATCACTGCTGCGTTTATGCCCCTGTACACATGCTTGATTCTCTTTCGGAGACATAGCAATCCATAGGTTTTAAGATACTTACTAGTCAGGTACATTCTTAGGCGTTTAATATGGGGTGTTGAGTCCATTTCGTTGAGCAAGGAGTAGCTCTTGTCTATTCCATATTTGGCTTAAGGAACTTTATCTGTGCTCATTTCAATCTCTGGTTTTATGCAGCACCCCAACTCACCTTTACCCTTAAGCAAGAATAAGTTGGTTTTCTAAATTTGAGACCCTGTTCTGTTCTGTAATTCAGTTCCTGTGTAGCCAAGTTTACATTCCGTGTATTACTGATATCTTATGATGTTTCTTTTTCTGTGTGACTTAATTCAGTTAGAATCATCATACCTGAATCCACTCATTGTGCTGCTAAGGGCCTGATGACACAGATTTCATTGCTGAGTGATATTGCTTTGTAAGTAAATACCACAACTTCTTTATCCATTTTTCACTTTCTGCGATGTTGAACTTGTACTGTAAACGAGGTTCTTGTAAACAGAGCCGTTCCAAACATTGGGGTGGCTGTGTCTTTTTGATTTTAATTTCCCTAAGCTATAGGACCATAAGTGGCAGTGCCCTAGGCTCTGTTGCTTTGTTTTTTAGATGTTTCAGGAAACACCATACACTTCTCCCGAGTGGTTGTTGGCAATTTACATCCCGCCCATCAGCATAACAAGGCTCCCAGTTCTCCATGGCCTGTCCTGCCTTTCTGGATTTTACACTTTTTTCAGATGGCCCTTTTGACCGGGGGGAAGTGAGACTTCATTGTAGTGCAGATTTCCTTTGCAAGCTTGCTTGGTTGGCCAAAAAGGGCGTATGCGTTTTTTCCTGAATATATTCAGGAAAAAACGCATATGCCCTTTTTGGCCAAGTGCATCATTGTGGACGTTCTGCCTCTTTTCCTATGCTTTCAATGCAATTCCAGTCTACCTCCTGAAATCGGTTTCCTGCAATTCTGCCCCGCTTTCAAGTCCTCTTGGCAGCCTTACTTCAGTCTATTTTTGGACGATAGCTGTCATTTATAACTCTGCAGGTTTGTGAATTACAGTGCCCCTGAGCTCCTTTCTTCAACTCGCTTTCTTGTGACCTGGCCGCAACACCGCAGGATGGCTTCAGGCCCTAATCTGGTTCCGGCACGGCACGCTGAGCCTTTGGTTATTTCCGCCTCCTGGTGGGAAATGAGAGTTAAATTTGCCCGTCCAGACACCTCCAGCTAGCCTCTCATTGGTTCTCGCTATTCCTGTTCATCTTCCGCAGAAATTGCAAACTGGGCCAAACAGGAGGTTAAAGGCGCTGACTCTCCAAGTGGGGAGAGTGTTAGTAAAGCGTCTGGAATGTTGCACCCGAGTACCAGGGGAGGAAAACTGAGACATATTTGAACACGTCTCCCGATCACATGGTTGATCATACTCTGGGTTCCACATGCATGTTTTAGCTGAAGGAAGAATACCTAAAACCTGGGTAGTTGAAACCCGTGGAATGGGTACCATGCAATATGACTTCAAAGGGTCTTCATTTGCTCACCGAACCTCTCCAATCCTATCACTGCTGCGTTTATGCCCCTGTACACATGCTTGATTCTCTTTCGGAGACATAGCAATCCATAGGTTTTAAGATACTTACTAGTCAGGTACATTCTTAGGCGTTTAATATGGGGTTTTGAGTCCATTTCGTTGAGCAAGGAGTAGCTCTTGTCTATTCCATATTTGGCTTAAGGAACTTTATCTGTGCTCATTTCAATCTCTGGTTTTATGCAGCACCCCAACTCACCTTTCCCCTTAAGCAAGCATAAGTTGGTTTTCTGAATTTGAGACCCTGTTCTGTTTTGGAATGCAGTTCCTGTGTAGCCAAGTTTACATTCCGTGTATTAGTGATATCTTATGATGTTTCTTTTTCTGTGTGACTTATTTCAGTTAGAATCATCGTACCTGAATCCACTCATTATGCTGCTACGGGCCTGATGACATAGATTTCATTGCTGAGTGATACTGCATTGTACGTAAGTACCACAAGTTCTTTATCCATTTTTCACTTTCTGCGATGTTGAACTTGTACTGTAAACGAGGTTCTTGTAAACAGAGCCGTTCCAAACTTTGGGGTGGCTGTGTCTTTTTGATTTTAATTTCCCTAAGCTATAGGACCATAAGTGGAAGTGCCCTAGGCTCTGTTGCTTTGTTTTTTAGATGTTTCAGGAAACACCATACACTTCTCCCGAGTGGTTGTTGGCAATTTACATCCCGCCCATCAGCATAACAAGGCTCCCAGTTCTCCATGGCCTGTCCTGCCTTTCTGGATTTTACACTTTTTTCAGATGGCCCTTTTGACCGGGGGGAAGTGAGACTTCATTGTAGTGCAGATTTCCTTTGCAAGCTTGCTTGGTTGGCCAAAAAGGGCGTATGCGTTTTTTCCTGAATATATTCAGGAAAAAACGCATACGCCCTTTTTGGCCAAGTGCATCATTGTGGACGTTCTGCCTCTTTTCCTATGCTTTCAATGCAATTCCAGTCTACCTCCTGAAATCGGTTTCCTGCAATTCTGCCCCGCTTTCAAGTCCTCTTGGCAGCCTTACTTCAGTCTATTTTTGGACGATAGCTGTCATTTATAACTCTGCAGGTTTGTGAATTACAGTGCCCCTGAGCTCCTTTCTTCAACTCGCTTTCTTGTGACCTGGCCGCAACACCGCAGGATGGCTTCAGGCCCTAATCTGGTTCCGGCACGGCACGCTGAGCCTTTGGTTATTTCCGCCTCCTGGTGGGAAATGAGAGTTAAATTTGCCCGTCCAGACACCTCCAGCTAGCCTCTCATTGGTTCTCCCTATTCCTGTTCATCTTCCGCAGAAATTGCAAACTGGGCCAAACAGGAGGTTAAAGGCGTTGACTCTCCAAGTGGGGAGAGTGTTAGTAAAGCGTCTGGAATGTTGCACCCGAGTACCAGGGGAGGAAAACTGAGACATATTTGAACACGTCTCCCGTTCACATGGTTGATCATACTTGGGTTCCACATGCATGTTTTAGCTGAAGGAAGAATACCTTAAACCTGGAGAGTTAAGACCCGTGTAATGGGTACCATGCAATATGACTTCAAAGGGTCTTCATTTGCTCACCGAACCTCTCCAATCCTATCACTGCTGCGTTTATGCCCCTGTACACATGCTTGATTCTCTTTCGGAGACATAGCAATCCATAGGTTTTAAGATACTTACTAGTCAGGTACATTCTTAGGCGCTTAATATGCGGTGTGGAGTCCATTTCATTGAGCAAGGAGTAGCTCTTGTCTATTCCATATTTGGCTTAAGGAACTTTATCTGTGCTCATTTCAATCTCTGGTTTTATGCAGCACCCCAACTCACCTTTACCCTTAAGCAAGCATAAGTTGGTTTTCTAAATTTGAGACCCTGTTCTGTTCTGTAATTCAGTTCCTGTGTAGCCAAGTTTACATTCCGTGTATTACTGATATCTTATGATGTTTCTTTTTCTGTGTGACTTATTTCAGTTAGAATCATCATACCTGAATCCACTCATTGTGCTGCTAAGGGCCTGATGACACAGATTTCATTGCTGAGTGATATTGCTTTGTAAGTAAATACCACAACTTCTTTATCCATTTTTCACTTTCTGCGATGTTGAACTTGTACTGTAAACGAGGTTCTTGTAAACAGAGCCGTTCCAAACTTTGGGGTGGCTGTGTCTTTTTGATTTTAATTTCCCTAAGCTATAGGACCATAAGTGGAAGTGCCCTAGGTTCTGTTGCTTTGTTTTTTAGATGTTTCAGGAAACACCATACACTTCTCCCGAGTGGTTGTTGGCAATTTACATCCCGCCCATCAGCATAACAAGGCTCCCAGTTCTCCATGGCCTGTCCTGCCTTTCTGGATTTTACACTTTTTTCAGATGGCCCTTTTGACCGGGGGGAAGTGAGACTTCATTGTAGTGCAGATTTCCTTTGCAAGCTTGCTTGGTTGGCCAAAAAGGGCGTATGCGTTTTTTCCTGAATATATTCAGGAAAAAACGCATACGCCCTTTTTGGCCAAGTGCATCATTGTGGACGTTCTGCCTCTTTTCCTATGCTTTCAATGCAATTCCAGTCTACCTCCTGAAATCGGTTTCCTGCAATTCTGCCCCGCTTTCAAGTCCTCTTGGCAGCATTACTTCAGTCTATTTTTGGACGATAGCTGTCATTTATAACTCTGCAGGTTTGTGAATTACAGTGCCCCTGAGCTCCTTTCTTCAACTCGCTTTCTTTTGAGCTGGCCGCAACACCGCAGGATGGCTTCAGGCCCTAATCTGGTTCCGGCACGACACGCTGAGCCTTTGGTTATTTCCTCTTCCTGGTGGGAAATGAGAGTTAAATTTGCCCGTCCAGACACCTCCAGCTAGCCTCTCATTGGTTCCCACTATTCCTGTTCATCTTCCGCAGAAATTGCAAACTGTGCCAAACAGGAGGTTAAAGGCGCTGACTCTCCAAGTGGGGAGAGTGTTAGTAAAGCGTCTGGAATGTTGCACCCGAGTACCAGGGGAGGAAAACTGAGACATATTTGAACACGTCTCCCGATCACATGGTTGATCATACTCTGGGTTCCACATGCATGTTTTAGCTGAAGGAAGAATACCTAAAACCTGGGTAGTTGAAACCCGTGGAATGGGTACCATGCAATATGACTTCAAAGGGTCTTCATTTGCTCACCGAACCTCTCCAATCCTATCACTGCTGCGTTTATGCCCCTGTACACATGCTTGATTCTCTTTCGGAGACATAGCAATCCATAGGTTTTAAGATACTTACTAGTCAGGTACATTCTTAGGCGTTTAATATGGGGTTTTGAGTCCATTTCGTTGAGCAAGGAGTAGCTCTTCTCTATTCCATATTTGGCTTAAGGAACTTTATCTGTGCTCATTTCAATCTCTGGTTTTATGCAGCACCCCAACTCACCTTTCCCCCTAAGCAAGCATAAGTTGGTTTTCTAAATTTGAGACCCTGTTCTGTTTTGGAATGCAGTTCCTGTGTAGCCAAGTTTACATTCCGTGTATTAGTGATATCTTATGATGTTTCTTTTTCTGTGTGACTTATTTCAGTTAGAATCATCGTACCTGAATCCACTCATTATGCTGCTACGGGCCTGATGACATAGATTTCATTGCTGAGTGATACTGCATTGTACGTAAGTACCACAAGTTCTTTATCCATTTTTCACTTTCTGCGATGTTGAACTTGTACTGTAAACGAGGTTCTTGTAAACAGAGCCGTTCCAAACTTTGGGGTGGCTGTGTCTTTTTGATTTTAATTTCCCTAAGCTATAGGACCATAAGTGGAAGTGCCCTAGGTTCTGTTGCTTTGTTTTTTAGATGTTTCAGGAAACACCATACACTTCTCCCGAGTGGTTGTTGGCAATTTACATCCCGCCCATCAGCATAACAAGGCTCCCAGTTCTCCATGGCCTGTCCTGCCTTTCTGGATTTTACACTTTTTTCAGATGGCCCTTTTGACCGGGGGGAAGTGAGACTTCATTGTAGTGCAGATTTCCTTTGCAAGCTTGCTTGGTTGGCCAAAAAGGGCGTATGCGTTTTTTCCTGAATATATTCAGGAAAAAACGCATACGCCCTTTTTGGCCAAGTGCATCATTGTGGACGTTCTGCCTCTTTTCCTATGCTTTCAATGCAATCCCAGTCTACCTCCTGAAATCGGTTTCCTGCAATTCTGCCCCGCTTTCAAGTCCTCTTGGCAGCCTTACTTCAGTCTATTTATGGACGATAGCTGTCATTTATAACTCTGCAGGTTTGTGAATTACAGTGCCCCTGAGCTCCTTTCTTCAACTCGCTTTCTTGTGACCTGGCCGCAACACCGCAGGATGGCTTCAGGCCCTAATCTGGTTCCGGCCCGGCATGCTGAGCCTTTGGTTAATTCCTCTTCCTGGTGGGAAATGAGAGTTAAATTTGCCCGTCCAGACACCTCCAGCTAGCCTCTCATTGGTTCTCGCTATTCCTGTTCATCTTCCGCAGAAATTGCAAACTGGGCCAAACAGGAGGTTAAAGGGACTGACTCTCCAAGTCGGGAGAGTGTTAGTAAAGCGTCTGGAATGTTGCACCCGAGTACCAGGGGAGGAAAACTGAGACATATTTGAACACGTCTCCCGATCACATGGTTGATCATACTCTAGGTTCCACATGCATGTTTTAGCTGAAGGAAGAATACATTAAACCTGGGTAGTTGAAACCCGTGGAATGGGTACCATGCAATATGACTTCAAAGGGTCTTCATTTGCTCACCGAACCTCTCCAATCCTATCACTGCTGCGTTTATGCCCCTGTACACATGCTTGATTCTCTTTCGGAGACATAGCAATCCATAGGTTTTAAGATACTTACTAGTCAGGTACATTCTTAGGCGTTTAATATGGGGTGTTGAGTCCATTTCGTTGAGCAAGGAGTAGCTCTTGTCTATTCCATATTTGGCTTAAGGAACTTTATCTGTGCTCATTTCAATCTCTGGTTTTATGCAGCACCCCAACTCACCTTTACCCTTAAGCAAGAATAAGTTGGTTTTCTAAATTTGAGACCCTGTTCTGTTCTGTAATTCAGTTCCTGTGTAGCCAAGTTTACATTCCGTGTATTACTGATATCTTATGATGTTTCTTTTTCTGTGTGACTTATTTCAGTTAGAATCATCATACCTGAATCCACTCATTGTGCTGCTAAGGGCCTGATGACACAGATTTCATTGCTGAGTGATATTGCTTTGTAAGTAAATACCACAACTTCTTTATCCATTTTTCACTTTCTGCGATGTTGAACTTGTACTGTAAACGAGGTTCTTGTAAACAGAGCCGTTCCAAACATTGGGGTGGCTGTGTCTTTTTGATTTTAATTTCCCTAAGCTATAGGACCATAAGTGGCAGTGCCCTAGGCTCTGTTGCTTTGTTTTTTAGATGTTTCAGGAAACACCATACACTTCTCCCGAGTGGTTGTTGGCAATTTACATCCCGCCCATCAGCATAACAAGGCTCCCAGTTCTCCATGGCCTGTCCTGCCTTTCTGGATTTTACACTTTTTTCAGATGGCCCTTTTGACCGGGGGGAAGTGAGACTTCATTGTAGTGCAGATTTCCTTTGCAAGCTTGCTTGGTTGGCCAAAAAGGGCGTATGCGTTTTTTCCTGAATATATTCAGGAAAAAACGCATACGCCCTTTTTGGCCAAGTGCATCATTGTGGACGTTCTGCCTCTTTTCCTATGCTTTCAATGCAATTCCAGTCTACCTCCTGAAATCGGTTTCCTGCAATTCTGCCCCGCTTTCAAGTCCTCTTGGCAGCCTTACTTCAGTCTATTTTTGGACGATAGCTGTCATTTATAACTCTGCAGGTTTGTGAATTACAGTGCCCCTGAGCTCCTTTCTTCAACTCGCTTTCTTGTGACCTGGCCGCAACACCGCAGGATGGCTTCAGGCCCTAATCTGGTTCCGGCCCGGCATGCTGAGCCTTTGGTTAATTCCTCTTCCTGGTGGGAAATGAGAGTTAAATTTGCCCGTCCAGACACCTCCAGCTAGCCTCTCATTGGTTCTCGCTATTCCTGTTCATCTTCCGCAGAAATTGCAAACTGGGCCAAACAGGAGGTTAAAGGGACTGACTCTCCAAGTGGGGAGAGTGTTAGTAAAGCGTCTGGAATGTTGCACCCGAGTACCAGGGGAGGAAAACTGAGACATATTTGAACACGTCTCCCGATCACATGGTTGATCATACTCTAGGTTCCACATGCATGTTTTAGCTGAAGGAAGAATACATTAAACCTGGGTAGTTGAAACCCGTGGAATGGGTACCATGCAATATGACTTCAAAGGGTCTTCATTTGCTCACCGAACCTCTCCAATCCTATCACTGCTGCGTTTATGCCCCTGTACACATGCTTGATTCTCTTTCGGAGACATAGCAATCCATAGGTTTTAAGATACTTACTAGTCAGGTACATTCTTAGGCGTTTAATATGGGGTTTTGAGTCCATTTCGTTGAGCAAGGAGTAGCTCTTGTCTATTCCATATTTGGCTTAAGGAACTTTATCTGTGCTCATTTCAATCTCTGGTTTTATGCAGCACCCCAACTCACCTTTCCCCTTAAGCAAGCATAAGTTGGTTTTCTAAATTTGAGACCCTGTTCTGTTTTGGAATGCAGTTCCTGTGTAGCCAAGTTTACATTCCGTGTATTAGTGATATCTTATGATGTTTCTTTTTCTGTGTGACTTATTTCAGTTAGAATCATCGTACCTGAATCCACTCATTATGCTGCTACGGGCCTGATGACATAGATTTCATTGCTGAGTGATACTGCATTGTACGTAAGTACCACAAGTTCTTTATCCATTTTTCACTTTCTGCGATGTTGAACTTGTACTGTAAACGAGGTTCTTGTAAACAGAGCCGTTCCAAACTTTGGGGTGGCTGTGTCTTTTTGATTTTAATTTCCCTAAGCTATAGGACCATAAGTGGAAGTGCCCTAGGTTCTGTTGCTTTGTTTTTTAGATGTTTCAGGAAACACCATACACTTCTCCCGAGTGGTTGTTGGCAATTTACATCCCGCCCATCAGCATAACAAGGCTCCCAGTTCTCCATGGCCTGTCCTGCCTTTCTGGATTTTACACTTTTATCAGATGGCCCTTTTGACCGGGGGGAAGTGAGACTTCATTGTAGTGCAGATTTCCTTTGCAAGCTTGCTTGGTTGGCCAAAAAGGGCGTATGCGTTTTTTCCTGAATATATTCAGGAAAAAACGCATACGCCCTTTTTGGCCAAGTGCATCATTGTGGACGTTCTGCCTCTTTTCCTATGCTTTCAATGCAATTCCAGTCTACCTCCTGAAATCGGTTTCCTGCAATTCTGCCCCGCTTTCAAGTCCTCTTGGCAGCCTTACTTCAGTCTATTTTTGGACGATAGCTGTCATTTATAACTCTGCAGGTTTGTGAATTACAGTGCCCCTGAGCTCCTTTCTTCAACTCGCTTTCTTGTGACCTGGCCGCAACACCGCAGGATGGCTTCAGGCCCTAATCTGGTTCCGGCCCGGCATGCTGAGCCTTTGGTTAATTCCTCTTCCTGGTGGGAAATGAGAGTTAAATTTGCCCGTCCAGACACCTCCAGCTAGCCTCTCATTGGTTCTCGCTATTCCTGTTCATCTTCCGCAGAAATTGCAAACTGGGCCAAACAGGAGGTTAAAGGGACTGACTCTCCAAGTGGGGAGAGTGTTAGTAAAGCATCTGGAATGTTGCACCCGAGTACCAGGGGAGGAAAACTGAGACATATTTGAACACGTCTCCCGATCACATGGGTGATCATACTCTAGGTTCCACATGCATGTTTTAGCTGAAGGAAGAATACATTAAACCTGGGTAGTTGAAACCCGTGGAATGGGTACCATGCAATATGACTTCAAAGGGTCTTCATTTGCTCACCGAACCTCTCCAATCCTATCACTGCTGCGTTTATGCCCCTGTACACATGCTTGATTCTCTTTCGGAGACATAGCAATCCATAGGTTTTAAGATACTTACTAGTCAGGTACATTCTTAGGCGTTTAATATGGGGTGTTGAGTCCATTTCGTTGAGCAAGGAGTAGCTCTTGTCTATTCCATATTTGGCTTAAGGAACTTTATCTGTGCTCATTTCAATCTCTGGTTTTATGCAGCACCCCAACTCACCTTTACCCTTAAGCAAGAATAAGTTGGTTTTCTAAATTTGAGACCCTGTTCTGTTCTGTAATTCAGTTCCTGTGTAGCCAAGTTTACATTCCGTGTATTACTGATATCTTATGATGTTTCTTTTTCTGTGTGACTTATTTCAGTTAGAATCATCATACCTGAATCCACTCATTGTGCTGCTAAGGGCCTGATGACACAGATTTCATTGCTGAGTGATATTGCTTTGTAAGTAAATACCACAACTTCTTTATCCATTTTTCACTTTCTGCGATGTTGAACTTGTACTGTAAACGAGGTTCTTGTAAACAGAGCCGTTCCAAACTTTGGGGTGGCTGTGTCTTTTTGATTTTAATTTCCCTATGCTATAGGACCATAAGTGGAAGTGCCCTAGGTTCTGTTGCTTTGTTTTTTAGATGTTTCAGGAAACACCATACACTTCTCCCGAGTGGTTGTTGGCAATTTACATCCCGCCCATCAGCATAACAAGGCTCCCAGTTCTCCATGGCCTGTCCTGCCTTTCTGGATTTTACACTTTTTTCAGATGGCCCTTTTGACCGGGGGGAAGTGAGACTTCATTGTAGTGCAGATTTCCTTTGCAAGCTTGCTTGGTTGGCCAAAAAGGGCGTATGCGTTTTTTCCTGAATATATTCAGGAAAAAACGCATACGCCCTTTTTGGCCAAGTGCATCATTGTGGACGTTCTGCCTCTTTTCCTATGCTTTCAATGCAATTCCAGTCTACCTCCTGAAATCGGTTTCCTGCAATTCTGCCCCGCTTTCAAGTCCTCTTGGCAGCCTTACTTCAGTCTATTTTTGGACGATAGCTGTCATTTATAACTCTGCAGGTTTGTGAATTACAGTGCCCCTGAGCTCCTTTCTTCAACTCGCTTTCTTGTGACCTGGCCGCAACACCGCAGGATGGCTTCAGGCCCTAATCTGGTTCCGGCCCGGCATGCTGAGCCTTTGGTTAATTCCTCTTCCTGGTGGGAAATGAGAGTTAAATTTGCCCGTCCAGACACCTCCAGCTAGCCTCTCATTGGTTCTCGCTATTCCTGTTCATCTTCCGCAGAAATTGCAAACTGGGCCAAACAGGAGGTTAAAGGGACTGACTCTCCAAGTGGGGAGAGTGTTAGTAAAGCGTCTGGAATGTTGCACCCGAGTACCAGGGGAGGAAAACTGAGACATATTTGAACACGTTTCCCGATCACATGGTTGATCATACTCTAGGTTCCACATGCATGTTTTAGCTGAAGGAAGAATACATTAAACCTGGGTAGTTGAAACCCGTGGAATGGGTACCATGCAATATGACTTCAAAGGGTCTTCATTTGCTCACCGAACCTCTCCAATCCTATCACTGCTGCGTTTATGCCCCTGTACACATGCTTGATTCTCTTTCGGAGACATAGCAATCCATAGGTTTTAAGATACTTACTAGTCAGGTACATTCTTAGGCGTTTAATATGGGGTTTTGAGTCCATTTCGTTGAGCAAGGAGTAGCTCTTCTCTATTCCATATTTGGCTTAAGGAACTTTATCTGTGCTCATTTCAATCTCTGGTTTTATGCAGCACCCCAACTCACCTTTACCCTTAAGCAAGCATAAGTTGGTTTTCTAAATTTGAGACCCTGTTCTGTTTTGGAATGCAGTTCCTGTGTAGCCAAGTTTACATTCCGTGTATTAGTGATATCTTATGATGTTTCTTTTTCTGTGTGACTTATTTCAGTTAGAATCATCGTACCTGAATCCACTCATTATGCTGCTACGGGCCTGATGACATAGATTTCATTGCTGAGTGATACTGCATTGTACGTAAGTACCACAAGTTCTTTATCCATTTTTCACTTTCTGCGATGTTGAACTTGTACTGTAAACGAGGTTCTTGTAAACAGAGCCGTTCCAAACTTTGGGGTGGCTGTGTCTTTTTGATTTTAATTTCCCTAAGCTATAGGACCATAAGTGGAAGTGCCCTAGGTTCTGTTGCTTTGTTTTTTAGATGTTTCAGGAAACACCATACACTTCTCCCGAGTGGTTGTTGGCAATTTACATCCCGCCCATCAGCATAACAAGGCTCCCAGTTCTCCATGGCCTGTCTTGCCTTTCTGGATTTTACACTTTTATCAGATGGCCCTTTTGACCGGGGGGAAGTGAGACTTCATTGTAGTGCAGATTTCCTTTGCAAGCTTGCTTGGTTGGCCAAAAAGGGCGTATGCGTTTTTTCCTGAATATATTCAGGAAAAAACGCATACGCCCTTTTTGGCCAAGTGCATCATTGTGGACGTTCTGCCTCTTTTCCTATGCTTTCAATGCAATTCCAGTCTACCTCCTGAAATCGGTTTCCTGCAATTCTGCCCCGCTTTCAAGTCCTCTTGGCAGCCTTACTTCAGTCTATTTTTGGACGATAGCTGTCATTTATAACTCTGCAGGTTTGTGAATTACAGTGCCCCTGAGCTCCTTTCTTCAACTCGCTTTCTTGTGACCTGGCCGCAACACCGCAGGATGGCTTCAGGCCCTAATCTGGTTCCGGCCCGGCATGCTGAGCCTTTGGTTAATTCCTCTTCCTGGTGGGAAATGAGAGTTAAATTTGCCCGTCCAGACACCTCCAGCTAGCCTCTCATTGGTTCTCGCTATTCCTGTTCATCTTCCGCAGAAATTGCAAACTGGGCCAAACAGGAGGTTAAAGGGACTGACTCTCCAAGTGGGGAGAGTGTTAGTAAAGCGTCTGGAATGTTGCACCCGAGTACCAGGGGAGGAAAACTGAGACATATTTGAACACGTCTCCCGATCACATGGTTGATCATACTCTAGGTTCCACATGCATGTTTTAGCTGAAGGAAGAATACATTAAACCTGGGTAGTTGAAACCCGTGGAATGGGTACCATGCAATATGACTTCAAAGGGTCTTCATTTGCTCACCGAACCTCTCCAATCCTATCACTGCTGCGTTTATGCCCCTGTACACATGCTTGATTCTCTTTCGGAGACATAGCAATCCATAGGTTTTAAGATACCTACTAGTCAGGTACATTCTTAGGCGTTTAATATGGGGTTTTGAGTCCATTTCGTTGAGCAAGGAGTAGCTCTTCTCTATTCCATATTTGGCTTAAGGAACTTTATCTGTGCTCATTTCAATCTCTGGTTTTATGCAGCACCCCAACTCACCTTTCCCCTTAAGCAAGCATAAGTTGGTTTTCTAAATTTGAGACCCTGTTCTGTTTTGGAATGCAGTTCCTGTGTAGCCAAGTTTACATTCCGTGTATTAGTGATATCTTATGATGTTTCTTTTTCTGTGTGACTTATTTCAGTTAGAATCATCGTACCTGAATCCACTCATTATGCTGCTACGGGCCTGATGACATAGATTTCATTGCTGAGTGATACTGCATTGTACGTAAGTACCACAAGTTCTTTATCCATTTTTCACTTTCTGCGATGTTGAACTTGTACTGTAAACGAGGTTCTTGTAAACAGAGCCGTTCCAAACTTTGGGGTGGCTGTGTCTTTTTGATTTTAATTTCCCTAAGCTATAGGACCATAAGTGGAAGTGCCCTAGGTTCTGTTGCTTTGTTTTTTAGATGTTTCAGGAAACACCATACACTTCTCCCGAGTGGTTGTTGGCAATTTACATCCCGCCCATCAGCATAACAAGGCTCCCAGTTCTCCATGGCCTGTCCTGCCTTTCTGGATTTTACACTTTTTTCAGATGGCCCTTTTGACCGGGGGGAAGTGAGACTTCATTGTAGTGCAGATTTCCTTTGCAAGCTTGCTTGGTTGGCCAAAAAGGGCGTATGCGTTTTTTCCTGAATATATTCAGGAAAAAACGCATACGCCCTTTTTGGCCAAGTGCATCATTGTGGACGTTCTGCCTCTTTTCCTATGCTTTCAATGCAATTCCAGTCTACCTCCTGAAATCGGTTTCCTGCAATTCTGCCCCGCTTTCAAGTCCTCTTGGCAGCCTTACTTCAGTCTATTTTTGGACGATAGCTGTCATTTATAACTCTGCAGGTTTGTGAATTACAGTGCCCCTGAGCTCCTTTCTTCAACTCGCTTTCTTGTGACCTGGCCGCAACACCGCAGGATGGCTTCAGGCCCTAACTGGTTCCGGCACGGCATGCTGAGCCTTTGGTTAATTCCTCTTCCTGGTGGGAAATGAGAGTTAAATTTGCCCGTCCAGACACCTCCAGCTAGCCTCTCATTGGTTCTCGCTATTCCTGTTCATCTTCCGCAGAAATTGCAAACTGGGCCAAACAGGAGGTTAAAGGGACTGACTCTCCAAGTCGGGAGAGTGTTAGTAAAGCGTCTGGAATGTTGCACCCGAGTACCAGGGGAGGAAAACTGAGACATATTTGAACACGTCTCCCGATCACATGGTTGATCATACTCTAGGTTCCACATGCATGTTTTAGCTGAAGGAAGAATACATTAAACCTGGGTAGTTGAAACCCGTGGAATGGGTACCATGCAATATGACTTCAAAGGGTCTTCATTTGCTCACCGAACCTCTCCAATCCTATCACTGCTGCGTTTATGCCCCTGTACACATGCTTGATTCTCTTTCGGAGACATAGCAATCCATAGGTTTTAAGATACTTACTAGTCAGGTACATTCTTAGGCGTTTAATATGGGGTGTTGAGTCCATTTCGTTGAGCAAGGAGTAGCTCTTGTCTATTCCATATTTGGCTTAAGGAACTTTATCTGTGCTCATTTCAATCTCTGGTTTTATGCAGCACCCCAACTCACCTTTACCCTTAAGCAAGAATAAGTTGGTTTTCTAAATTTGAGACCCTGTTCTGTTCTGTAATTCAATTCCTGTGTAGCCAAGTTTACATTCCGTGTATTACTGATATCTTATGATGTTTCTTTTTCTGTGTGACTTATTTCAGTTAGAATCATCATACCTGAATCCACTCATTGTGCTGCTAAGGGCCTGATGACACAGATTTCATTGCTGAGTGATATTGCTTTGTAAGTAAATACCACAAGTTCTTTATCCATTTTTCACTTTCTGCGATGTTGAACTTGTACTGTAAACGAGGTTCTTGTAAACAGAGCCGTTCCAAACTTTGGGGTGGCTGTGTCTTTTTGATTTTAATTTCCCTAAGCTATAGGACCATAAGTGGAAGTGCCCTAGGTTCTGTTGCTTTGTTTTTTAGATGTTTCAGGAAACACCATACACTTCTCCCGAGTGGTTGTTGGCAATTTACATCCCGCCCATCAGCATAACAAGGCTCCCAGTTCTCCATGGCCTGTCCTGCCTTTCTGGATTTTACACTTTTTTCAGATGGCCCTTTTGACCGGGGGGAAGTGAGACTTCATTGTAGTGCAGATTTCCTTTGCAAGCTTGCTTGGTTGGCCAAAAAGGGCGTATGCGTTTTTTCCTGAATATATTCAGGAAAAAACGCATACGCCCTTTTTGGCCAAGTGCATCATTGTGGACGTTCTGCCTCTTTTCCTATGCTTTCAATGCAATTCCAGTCTACCTCCTGAAATCGGTTTCCTGCAATTCTGCCCCGCTTTCAAGTCCTCTTGGCAGCCTTACTTCAGTCTATTTTTGGACGATAGCTGTCATTTATAACTCTGCAGGTTTGTGAATTACAGTGCCCCTGAGCTCCTTTCTTCAACTCGCTTTCTTGTGACCTGGCCGCAACACCGCAGGATGGCTTCAGGCCCTAATCTGGTTCCGGCCCGGCATGCTGAGCCTTTGGTTAATTCCTCTTCCTGGTGGGAAATGAGAGTTAAATTTGCCCGTCCAGACACCTCCAGCTAGCCTCTCATTGGTTCTCGCTATTCCTGTTCATCTTCCGCAGAAATTGCAAACTGGGCCAAACAGGAGGTTAAAGGGACTGACTCTCCAAGTGGGGAGAGTGTTAGTAAAGCGTCTGGAATGTTGCACCCGAGTACCAGGGGAGGAAAACTGAGACATATTTGAACACGTTTCCCGATCACATGGTTGATCATACTCTAGGTTCCACATGCATGTTTTAGCTGAAGGAAGAATACATTAAACCTGGGTAGTTGAAACCCGTGGAATGGGTACCATGCAATATGACTTCAAAGGGTCTTCATTTGCTCACCGAACCTCTCCAATCCTATCACTGCTGCGTTTATCCCCTGTACACATGATTGATTCTCTTTCGGAGACATAGCAATCCATAGGTTTTAAGATACTTACTAGTCAGGTACATTCTTAGGCGTTTAATATGGGGTTTTGAGTCCATTTCGTTGAGCAAGGAGTAGCTCTTGTCTATTCCATATTTGGCTTAAGGAACTTTATCTGTGCTCATTTCAATCTCTGGTTTTATGCAGCACCCCAACTCACCTTTTCCCTTAAGCAAGCATAAGTTGGTTTTCTAAATTTGAGACCCTGTTCTGTTCTGTAATTCAGTTCCTGTGTAGCCAAGTTTACATTCCGTGTATTACTGATATCTTATGATGTTTCTTTTTCTGTGTGACTTATTTCAGTTAGAATCATCGTACCTGAATCCACTCATTATGCTGCTACGGGCCTGATGCCATAGATTTCATTGCTGAGTGATACTGCATTGTACGTAAGTACCACAAGTTCTTTATCCATTTTTCACTTTCTGCGATGTTGAACTTGTACTGTAAACGAGGTTCTTGTAAACAGAGCCGTTCCAAACTTTGGGGTGGCTGTGTCTTTTTGATTTTAATTTCCCTAAGCTATAGGACCATAAGTGGAAGTGCCCTAGGTTCTGTTGCTTTGTTTTTTAGATGTTTCAGGAAACACCATACACTTCTCCCGAGTGGTTGTTGGCAATTTACATCCCGCCCATCAGCATAACAAGGCTCCCAGTTCTCCATGGCCTGTCCTGCCTTTCTGGATTTTACACTTTTTTCAGATGGCCCTTTTGACCGGGGGGAAGTGAGACTTCATTGTAGTGCAGATTTCCTTTGCAAGCTTGCTTGGTTGGCCAAAAAGGGCGTATGCGTTTTTTCCTGAATATATTCAGGAAAAAACGCATACGCCCTTTTTGGCCAAGTGCATCATTGTGGACGTTCTGCCTCTTTTCCTATGCTTTCAATGCAATTCCAGTCTACCTCCTGAAATCGGTTTCCTGCAATTCTGCCCCGCTTTCAAGTCCTCTTGGCAGCCTTACTTCAGTCTATTTTTGGACGATAGCTGTCATTTATAACTCTGCAGGTTTGTGAATTACAGTGCCCCTGAGCTCCTTTCTTCAACTCGCTTTCTTGTGACCTGGCCGCAACACCGCAGGATGGCTTCAGGCCCTAATCTGGTTCCGGCCCGGCATGCTGAGCCTTTGGTTAATTCCTCTTCCTGGTGGGAAATGAGAGTTAAATTTGCCCGTCCAGACACCTCCAGCTAGCCTCTCATTGGTTCTCGCTATTCCTGTTCATCTTCCGCAGAAATTGCAAACTGGGCCAAACAGGAGGTTAAAGGGACTGACTCTCCAAGTGGGGAGAGTGTTAGTAAAGCGTCTGGAATGTTGCACCCGAGTACCAGGGGAGGAAAACTGAGACATATTTGAACACATCTCCCGATCACATGGTTGATCATACTCTAGGTTCCACATGCATGTTTTAGCTGAAGGAAGAATACATTAAACCTGGGTAGTTGAAACCCGTGGAATGGGTACCATGCAATATGACTTCAAAGGGTCTTCATTTGCTCACCGAACCTCTCCAATCCTATCACTGCTGCGTTTATGCCCCTGTACACATGCTTGATTCTCTTTCGGAGACATAGCAATCCATAGGTTTTAAGATACTTACTAGTCAGGTACATTCTTAGGCGTTTAATATGGGGTTTTGAGTCCATTTCGTTGAGCAAGGAGTAGCTCTTCTCTATTCCATATTTGGCTTAAGGAACTTTATCTGTGCTCATTTCAATCTCTGGTTTTATGCAGCACCCCAACTCACCTTTCCCCTTAAGCAAGCATAAGTTGGTTTTCTAAATTTGAGACCCTGTTCTGTTTTGGAATGCAGTTCCTGTGTAGCCAAGTTTACATTCCGTGTATTAGTGATATCTTATGATGTTTCTTTTTCTGTGTGACTTATTTCAGTTAGAATCATCGTACCTGAATCCACTCATTATGCTGCTACGGGCCTGATGACATAGATTTCATTGCTGAGTGATACTGCATTGTACGTAAGTACCACAAGTTCTTTATCCATTTTTCACTTTCTGCGATGTTGAACTTGTACTGTAAACGAGGTTCTTGTAAACAGAGCCGTTCCAAACTTTGGGGTGGCTGTGTCTTTTTGATTTTAATTTCCCTAAGCTATAGGACCATAAGTGGAAGTGCCCTAGGTTCTGTTGCTTTGTTTTTTAGATGTTTCAGGAAACACCATACACTTCTCCCAAGTGGTTGTTGGCAATTTACATCCCGCCCATCAGCATAACAAGGCTCCCAGTTCTCCATGGCCTGTCCTGCCTTTCTGGATTTTACACTTTATTCAGATGGCCCTTTTGACCGGGGGGAAGTGAGACTTCATTGTAGTGCAGATTTCCTTTGCAAGCTTGCTTGGTTGGCCAAAAAGGGCGTATGCGTTTTTTCCTGAATATATTCAGGAAAAAACGCATACGCCCTTTTTGGCCAAGTGCATCATTGTGGACGTTCTGCCTCTTTTCCTATGCTTTCAATGCAATTCCAGTCTACCTCCTGAAATCGGTTTCCTGCAATTCTGCCCCGCTGTCAAGTCCTCTTGGCAGCCTTACTTCAGTCTATTTTTGGACAATAGCTGTCATTTATAACTCTGCAGGTTTGTGAATTACAGTGCCCCTGAGCTCCTTTCTTCAACTCGCTTTCTTGTGACCTGGCCGCAACACCGCAGGATGGCTTCAGGCCCTAATCTGGTTCCGGCCCGGCATGCTGAGCCTTTGGTTAATTCCTCTTCCTGGTGGGAAATGAGAGTTAAATTTGCCCGTCCAGACACCTCCAGCTAGCCTCTCATTGGTTCTCGCTATTCCTGTTCATCTTCCGCAGAAATTGCAAACTGGGCCAAACAGGAGGTTAAAGGGACTGACTCTCCAAGTCGGGAGAGTGTTAGTAAAGCGTCTGGAATGTTGCACCCGAGTACCAGGGGAGGAAAACTGAGACATATTTGAACACGTCTCCCGATCACATGGTTGATCATACTCTAGGTTCCACATGCATGTTTTAGCTGAAGGAAGAACACATTAAACCTGGGTAGTTGAAACCCGTGGAATGGGTACCATGCAATATGACTTCAAAGGGTCTTCATTTGCTCACCGAACCTCTCCAATCCTATCACTGCTGCGTTTATGCCCCTGTACACATGCTTGATTCTCTTTCGGAGACATAGCAATCCATAGGTTTTAAGATACTTACTAGTCAGGTACATTCTTAGGCGTTTAATATGGGGTGTTGAGTCCATTTCGTTGAGCAAGGAGTAGCTCTTGTCTATTCCATATTTGGCTTAAGGAACTTTATCTGTGCTCATTTCAATCTCTGGTTTTATGCAGCACCCCAACTCACCTTTACCCTTAAGCAAGAATAAGTTGGTTTTCTAAATTTGAGACACTGTTCTGTTCTGTAATTCAGTTCCTGTGTAGCCAAGTTTACATTCCGTGTATTACTGATATCTTATGATGTTTCTTTTTCTGTGTGACTTATTTCAGTTAGAATCATCATACCTGAATCCACTCATTGTGCTGCTAAGGGCCTGATGACACAGATTTCATTGCTGAGTGATATTGCTTTGTAAGTAAATACCACAACTTCTTTATCCATTTTTCACTTTCTGCGATGTTGAACTTGTACTGTAAACGAGGTTCTTGTAAACAGAGCCATTCCAAACATTGGGGTGGCTGTGTCTTTTTGATTTTAATTTCCCTAAGCTATAGGACCATAAGTGGCAGTGCCCTAGGCTCTGTTGCTTTGTTTTTTAGATGTTTCAGGAAACACCATACACTTCTCCCTAGTGGTTGTTGGCAATTTACATCCCGCCCATCAGCATAACAAGGCTCCCAGTTCTCCATGGCCTGTCCTGCCTTTCTGGATTTTACACTTTTTTCAGATGGCCCTTTTGACCGGGGGGAAGTGAGACTTCATTGTAGTGCAGATTTCCTTTGCAAGCTTGCTTGTTTGGCCAAAAAGGGCGTATGCATTTTTTCCTGAATATATTCAGGAAAAAACGCATACGCCCTTTTTGGCCAAGTGCATCATTGTGGACGTTCTGCCTCTTTTCCTATGCTTTCAATGCAATTCCAGTCTACCTCCTGAAATCGGTTTCCTGCAATTCTGCCCCGCTTTCAAGTCCTCTTGGCAGCCTTACTTCAGTCTATTTTTGGACGATAGCTGTCATTTATAACTCTGCAGGTTTGTGAATTACAGTGCCCCTGAGCTCCTTTCTTCAACTCGCTTTCTTGTGACCTGGCCGCAACACCGCAGGATGGCTTCAGGCCCTAATCTGGTTCCGGCACGGCACGCTGAGCCTTTGGTTATTTCCTCTTCCTGGTGGGAAATGAGAGTTAAATTTGCCCGTCCAGAAACCTCCAGCTAGCCTCTCATTGGTTCTCGCTATTCCTGTTCATCTTCCGCAGAAATTGCAAACTGGGCCAAACAGGAGGTTAAAGGCGCTGACTCTCCAAGTGGGGAGAGTGTTAGTAAATCGTCTGGAATGTTGCACCCGAGTACCAGGGGAGGAAAACTGAGACATATTTGAACACGTTTCCCGATCACATGGTTGATCATACTCTGGGTTCCACATGCATGTTTTAGCTGAAGGAAGAATACCTAAAACCTGGGTAGTTGAAACCCGTGGAATGGGTACCATGCAATATGACTTCAAAGGGTCTTCATTTGCTCACCGAACCTCTCCAATCCTATCACTGCTGCGTTTATGCCCCTGTACACATGCTTGATTCTCTTTCGGAGACATAGCAATCCATAGGTTTTAAGATACTTACTAGTCAGGTACATGCTTAGGCGTTTAATATGCGGTGTTGAGTCCATTTCGTTGAGCAAGGAGTAGCTCTTGTCTATTCCATATTTGACTTAAGGAACTTTATCTGTGCTCATTTCAATCTCTGGTTTTATGCAGCACCCCAACTCACCTTTACCCTTAAGCAAGCATAAGTTGGTTTTCTAAATTTGAGAACCTGTTCTGTTTTGGAATGCAGTTCCTGTGTAGCCAAGTTTACATTCCGTGTATTAGTGATATCTTATGATGTTTCTTTTTCTGTGTAACTTATTTCAGTTAGAATCATCGTACCTGAATCCACTCATTATGCTGCTATGGGCCTGATGACATAGATTTCATTGCTGAGTGATACTGCATTGTACGTAAGTACCACAAGTTCTTTATCCATTTTTCACTTTCTGCGATGTTGAACTTGTACTGTAAACGAGGTTCTTGTAAACAGAGCCGTTCCAAACTTTGGGGTGGCTGTGTCTTTTTTATTTTAATTTCCCTAAGCTATAGGACCATAAGTGGCAGTGCCCTAGGCTCTGTTGCTTTGTTTTTTAGTTGTTTCAGGAAACACCATACACTTCTCCCGAGTGGTTGTTGGCAATTTACATCCCGCCCATCAGCATAACAAGGCTCCCAGTTCTCCATGGCCTGTCCTGCCTTTCTGGATTTTACACTTTTTTCAGATGGCCCTTTTGACCGGGGGGAAGTGAGACTTCATTGTAGTGCAGATTTCCTTTGCAAGCTTGCTTGGTTGGCCAAAAAGGGCGTATGCGTTTTTTCCTGAATATATTCAGGAAAAAACGCATACGCCCTTTTTGGCCAAGTGCATCATTGTGGACGTTCTGCCTCTTTTCCTATGCTTTCAATGCAATTCCAGTCTACCTCCTGAAATCGGTTTCCTGCAATTCTGCCCCGCTTTCAAGTCCTCTTGGCAGCCTTACTTCAGTCTATTTTTGGACGATAGCTGTCATTTATAACTCTGCAGGTTTGTGAATTACAGTGCCCCTGAGCTCCTTTCTTCAACTCGCTTTCTTGTGACCTGGCCGCAACACCGCAGGATGGCTTCAGGCCCTAATCTGGTTCCGGCACGGCATGCTGAGCCTTTGGTTAATTCCTCTTCCTGGTGGGAAATGAGAGTTAAATTTGCCCGTCCAGACACCTCCAGCTAGTCTCTCATTGGTTCTCGCTATTCCTGTTCATCTTCCACAGAAATTGCAAACTGGGCCAAACAGGAGGTTAAAGGGACTGACTCTCCAAGTGGGGAGAGTGTTAGTAAAGCGTCTGGAATGTTGCACCCGAGTACCAGGGGAGGAAAACTGAGACATATTTGAACACGTCTCCCGATCACATGGTTGATCATACTCTAGGTTCCACATGCATGTTTTAGCTGAAGGAAGAATACATTAAACCTGGGTAGTTGAAACCCGTGGAATGGGTACCATGCAATATGACTTCAAAGGGTCTTCATTTGCTCACCGAACCTCTCCAATCCTATCACTGCTGCGTTTATGCCCCTGTACACATGCTTGATTCTCTTTCGGAGACATAGCAATCCATAGGTTTTAAGATACTTACTAGTCAGGTACATTCTTAGGCGTTTAATAGGGGTGTTGAGTCCATTTCGTTGAGCAAGGAGTAGCTCTTGTCTATTCCATATTTGGCTTAAGGAACTTTATCTGTGCTCATTTCAATCTCTGGTTTTATGCAGCACCCCAACTCACCTTTACCCTTAAGCAAGAATAAGTTGGTTTTCTAAATTTGAGACCCTGTTCTGTTCTGTAATTCAGTTCCTGTGTAGCCAAGTTTACATTCCGTGTATTACTGATATCTTATGATGTTTCTTTTTCTGTGTGACTTATTTCAGTTAGAATCATCATACCTGAATCCACTCATTGTGCTGCTAAGGGCCTGATGACACAGATTTCATTGCTGAGTGATATTGCTTTGTAAGTAAATACCACAACTTCTTTATCCATTTTTCACTTTCTGCGATGTTGAACTTGTACTGTAAACGAGGTTCTTGTAAACAGAGCCGTTCCAAACATTGGGGTGGCTGTGTCTTTTTGATTTTAATTTCCCTAAGCTATAGGACCATAAGTGGCAGTGCCCTAGGCTCTGTTGCTTTGTTTTTTAGATGTTTCAGGAAACACCATACACTTCTCCCGAGTGGTTGTTGGCAATTTACATCCCGCCCATCAGCATAACAAGGCTCCCAGTTCTCCATGGCCTGTCCTGCCTTTCTGGATTTTACACTTTTTTCAGATGGCCCTTTTGACCGGGGGGAAGTGAGACTTCATTGTAGTGCAGATTTCCTTTGCAAGCTTGCTTGGTTGGCCAAAAAGGGCGTATGCGTTTTTTCCTGAATATATTCAGGAAAAAACGCATACGCCCTTTTTGGCCAAGTGCATCATTGTGGACGTTCTGCCTCTTTTCCTATGCTTTCAATGCAATTCCAGTCTACCTCCTGAAATCGGTTTCCTGCAATTCTGCCCCGCTTTCAAGTCCTCTTGGCAGCCTTACTTCAGTCTATTTTTGGACGATAGCTGTCATTTATAACTCTGCAGGTTTGTGAATTACAGTGCCCCTGAGCTCCTTTCTTCAACTCGCTTTCTTGTGACCTGGCCGCAACACCGCAGGATGGCTTCAGGCCCTAATCTGGTTCCGGCCCGGCATGCTGAGCCTTTGGTTAATTCCTCTTCCTGGTGGGAAATGAGAGTTAAATTTGCCCGTCCAGACACCTCCAGCTAGCCTCTCATTGGTTCTCGCTATTCCTGTTCATCTTCCGCAGAAATTGCAAACTGGGCCAAACAGGAGGTTAAAGGGACTGACTCTCCAAGTGGGGAGAGTGTTAGTAAAGCGTCTGGAATGTTGCACCCGAGTACCAGGGGAGGAAAACTGAGACATATTTGAACACGTCTCCCGATCACATGGTTGATCATACTCTAGGTTCCACATGCATGTTTTAGCTGAAGGAAGAATACATTAAACCTGGGTAGTTGAAACCCGTGGAATGGGTACCATGCAATATGACTTCAAAGGGTCTTCATTTGCTCACCGAACCTCTCCAATCCTATCACTGCTGCGTTTATGCCCCTGTACACATGCTTGATTCTCTTTCGGAGACATAGCAATCCATAGGTTTTAAGATACTTACTAGTCAGGTACATTCTTAGGCGTTTAATATGGGGTTTTGAGTCCATTTCGTTGAGCAAGGAGTAGCTCTTCTCTATTCCATATTTGGCTTAAGGAACTTTATCTGTGCTCATTTCAATCTCTGGTTTTATGCAGCACCCCAACTCACCTTTCCCCTTAAGCAAGCATAAGTTGGTTTTCTAAATTTGAGACCCTGTTCTGTTTTGGAATGCAGTTCCTGTGTAGCCAAGTTTACATTCCGTGTATTAGTGATATCTTATGATGTTCCTTTTTCTGTGTGACTTATTTCAGTTAGTATCATCGTACCTGAATCCACTCATTATGCTGCTACGGGCCTGATGACATAGATTTCATTGCTGAGTGATACTGCATTGTACGTAAGTACCACAAGTTCTTTATCCATTTTTCACTTTCTGCGATGTTGAACTTGTACTGTAAACGAGGTTCTTGTAAACAGAGCCGTTCCAAACTTTGGGGTGGCTGTGTCTTTTTGATTTTAATTTCCCTAAGCTATAGGACCATAAGTGGAAGTGCCCTAGGTTCTGTTGCTTTGTTTTTTAGATGTTTCAGGAAACACCATACACTTCTCCCAAGTGGTTGTTGGCAATTTACATCCCGCCCATCAGCATAACAAGGCTCCCAGTTCTCCATGGCCTGTCCTGCCTTTCTGGATTTTACACTTTTTTCAGATGGCCCTTTTGACCGGGGGGAAGTGAGACTTCATTGTAGTGCAGATTTCCTTTGCAAGCTTGCTTGGTTGGCCAAAAAGGGCGTATGCGTTTTTTCCTGAATATATTCAGGAAAAAACGCATACGCCCTTTTTGGCCAAGTGCATCATTGTGGACGTTCTGCCTCTTTTCCTATGCTTTCAATGCAATTCCAGTCTACCTCCTGAAATCGGTTTCCTGCAATTCTGCCCCGCTTTCAAGTCCTCTTGGCAGCCTTACTTCAGTCTATTTTTGGACGATAGCTGTCATTTATAACTCTGCAGGTTTGTGAATTACAGTGCCCCTGAGCTCCTTTCTTCAACTCGCTTTCTTGTGACCTGGCCGCAACACCGCAGGATGGCTTCAGGCCCTAATCTGGTTCCGGCCCGGCATGCTGAGCCTTTGGTTAATTCCTCTTCCTGGTGGGAAATGAGAGTTAAATTTGCCCGTCCAGACACCTCCAGCTAGCCTCTCATTGGTTCTCGCTATTCCTGTTCATCTTCCGCAGAAATTGCAAACTGGGCCAAACAGGAGGTTAAAGGGACTGACTCTCCAAGTGGGGAGAGTGTTAGTAAAGCGTCTGGAATGTTGCACCCGAGTACCAGGGGAGGAAAACTGAGACATATTTGAACACGTCTCCCGATCACATGGTTGATCATACTCTAGGTTCCACATGCATGTTTTAGCTGAAGGAAGAATACATTAAACCTGGGTAGTTGAAACCCGTGGAATGGGTACCATGCAATATGACTTCAAAGGGTCTTCATTTGCTCACCGAACCTCTCCAATCCTATCACTGCTGCGTTTATGCCCCTGTACACATGCTTGATTCTCTTTCGGAGACATAGCAATCCATAGGTTTTAAGATACTTACTAGTCAGGTACATTCTTAGGCGTTTAATATGGGGTTTTGAGTCCATTTCGTTGAGCAAGGAGTAGCTCTTCTCTATTCCATATTTGGCTTAAGGAACTTTATCTGTGCTCATTTCAATCTCTGGTTTTATGCAGCACCCCAACTCACCTTTCCCCTTAAGCAAGCATAAGTTGGTTTTCTAAATTTGAGACCCTGTTCTGTTTTGGAATGCAGTTCCTGTGTAGCCAAGTTTACATTCCGTGTATTAGTGATATCTTATGATGTTTCTTTTTCTGTGTGACTTATTTCAGTTAGAATCATCGTACCTGAATCCACTCATTATGCTGCTACGGGCCTGATGACATAGATTTCATTGCTGAGTGATACTGCATTGTACGTAAGTACCACAAGTTCTTTATCCATTTTTCACTTTCTGCGATGTTGAACTTGTACTGTAAACGAGGTTCTTGTAAACAGAGCCGTTCCAAACTTTGGGGTGGCTGTGTCTTTTTGATTTTAATTTCCCTAAGCTATAGGACCATAAGTGGAAGTGCCCTAGGTTCTGTTGCTTTGTTTTTTAGATGTTTCAGGAAACACCATACACTTCTCCCAAGTGGTTGTTGGCAATTTACATCCCGCCCATCAGCATAACAAGGCTCCCAGTTCTCCATGGCCTGTCCTGCCTTTCTGGATTTTACACTTTTTTCAGATGGCCCTTTTGACCGGGGGGAAGTGAGACTTCATTGTAGTGCAGATTTCCTTTGCAAGCTTGCTTGGTTGGCCAAAAAGGGCGTATGCGTTTTTTCCTGAATATATTCAGGAAAAAACGCATACGCCCTTTTTGGCCAAGTGCATCATTGTGGACGTTCTGCCTCTTTTCCTATGCTTTCAATGCAATTCCAGTCTACCTCCTGAAATCGGTTTCCTGCAATTCTGCCCCGCTTTCAAGTCCTCTTGGCAGCCTTACTTCAGTCTATTTTTGGACGATAGCTGTCATTTATAACTCTGCAGGTTTGTGAATTACAGTGCCCCTGAGCTCCTTTCTTCAACTCGCTTTCTTGTGACCTGGCCGCAACACCGCAGGATGGCTTCAGGCCCTAATCTGGTTCCGGCCCGGCATGCTGAGCCTTTGGTTAATTCCTCTTCCTGGTGGGAAATGAGAGTTAAATTTGCCCGTCCAGACACCTCCAGCTAGCCTCTCATTGGTTCTCGCTATTCCTGTTCATCTTCCGCAGAAATTGCAAACTGGGCCAAACAGGAGGTTAAAGGGACTGACTCTCCAAGTCGGGAGAGTGTTAGTAAAGCGTCTGGAATGTTGCACCCGAGTACCAGGGGAGGAAAACTGAGACATATTTGAACACGTCTCCCGATCACATGGTTGATCATACTCTAGGTTCCACATGCATGTTTTAGCTGAAGGAAGAATACATTAAACCTGGGTAGTTGAAACCCGTGGAATGGGTACCATGCAATATGACTTCAAAGGGTCTTCATTTGCTCACCGAACCTCTCCAATCCTATCACTGCTGCGTTTATGCCCCTGTACACATGCTTGATTCTCTTTCGGAGACATAGCAATCCATAGGTTTTAAGATACTTACTAGTCAGGTACATTCTTAGGCGTTTAATATGGGGTGTTGAGTCCATTTCGTTGAGCAAGGAGTAGCTCTTGTCTATTCCATATTTGGCTTAAGGAACTTTATCTGTGCTCATTTCAATCTCTGGTTTTATGCAGCACCCCAACTCACCTTTAACCTTAAGCAAGAATAAGTTGGTTTTCTAAATTTGAGACCCTGTTCTGTTCTGTAATTCAGTTCCTGTGTAGACAAGTTTACATTCCGTGTATTAC
This sequence comes from Delphinus delphis, assembly GCF_949987515.2. Classification (NCBI taxonomy): domain Eukaryota; kingdom Metazoa; phylum Chordata; class Mammalia; order Artiodactyla; family Delphinidae; genus Delphinus; species Delphinus delphis. The sequence goes on along the minus strand of NW_027192998.1, from coordinate 59,174 downwards.
TGATATCTTATGATGTTTCTTTTTCTGTGTGACTTATTTCAGTTAGAATCATCATACCTGAATCCACTCATTGTGCTGCTAAGGGCCTGATGACACAGATTTCATTGCTGAGTGATATTGCTTTGTAAGTAAATACCACAACTTCTTTATCCATTTTTCACTTTCTGCAATGTTGAACTTGTACTGTAAACGAGGTTCTTGTAAACAGAGCCATTCCAAACATTGGGGTGGCTGTGTCTTTTTGATTTTAATTTCCCTAAGCTATAGGACCATAAGTGGCAGTGCCCTAGGCTCTGTTGCTTTGTTTTTTAGATGTTTCAGGAAACACCATACACTTCTCCCGAGTGGTTGTTGGCAATTTACATCCCGCCCATCAGCATAACAAGGCTCCCAGTTCTCCATGGCCTGTCCTGCCTTTCTGGATTTTACACTTTTCTCAGATGGCCCTTTTGACCGGGGGGAAGTGAGACTTCATTGTAGTGCAGATTTCCTTTGCAAGCTTGCTTGGTTGGCCAAAAAGGGCGTATGCGCTTTTTCCTGAATATATTCAGGAAAAAACGCATACGCCCTTTTTGGCCAAGTGCATCATTGTGGACGTTCTGCCTCTTTTCCTATGCTTTCAATGCAATTCCAGTCTACCTCCTGAAATCGGTTTCCTGCAATTCTGCCCCGCTTTCAAGTCCTCTTGGCAGCCTTACTTCAGTCTATTTTTGGACGATAGCTGTCATTTATAACTCTGCAGGTTTGTGAATTACAGTGCCCCTGAGCTCCTTTCTTCAACTCGCTTTCTTGTGACCTGGCCGCAACACCGCAGGATGGCTTCAGGCCCTAATCTGGTTCCGGCCCGGCATGCTGAGCCTTTGGTTAATTCCTCTTCCTGGTGGGAAATGAGAGTTAAATTTGCCCGTCCAGACACCTCCAGCTAGCCTCTCATTGGTTCTCGCTATTCCTGTTCATCTTCCGCAGAAATTGCAAACTGGGCCAAACAGGAGGTTAAAGGGACTGACTCTCCAAGTCGGGAGAGTGTTAGTAAAGCGTCTGGAATGTTGCACCCGAGTACCAGGGGAGGAAAACTGAGACATATTTGAACACGTCTCCCGATCACATGGTTGATCATACTCTAGGTTCCACATGCATGTTTTAGCTGAAGGAAGAATACATTAAACCTGGGTAGTTGAAACCCGTGGAATGGGTACCATGCAATATGACTTCAAAGGGTCTTCATTTGCTCACCGAACCTCTCCAATCCTATCACTGCTGCGTTTATGCCCCTGTACACATGCTTGATTCTCTTTCGGAGACATAGCAATCCATAGGTTTTAAGATACTTACTAGTCAGGTACATTCTTAGGCGTTTAATATGGGGTTTTGAGTCCATTTCGTTGAGCAAGGAGTAGCTCTTGTCTATTCCATATTTGGCTTAAGGAACTTTATCTGTGCTCATTTCAATCTCTGGTTTTATGCAGCACCCCAACTCACCTTTCCCCTTAAGCAAGCATAAGTTGGTTTTCTAAATTTGAGACCCTGTTCTGTTTTGGAATGCAGTTCCTGTGTAGCCAAGTTTACATTCCGTGTATTAGTGATATCTTATGATGTTTCTTTTTCTGTGTGACTTATTTCAGTTAGAATCATCGTACCTGAATCCACTCATTGTGCTGCTAAGGGACTGATGACACAGATTTCATTGCTGAGTGATATTGCTTTGTAAGTAAATACCACAACTTCTTTATCCATTTTTCACTTTCTGCGATGTTGAACTTGTACTGTAAAGGAGGTTCTTGTAAACAGAGCCGTTCCAAACATTGGGGTGGCTGTGTCTTTTTGATTTTAATTTCCCTAAGCTATAGGACCATAAGTGGCAGTGCCCTAGGCTCTGTTGCTTTGTTTTTTAGATGTTTCAGGAAACACCATACAATTTTCCCGAGTGTCTGTTGGCAATTTACATCCCGCCCATCAGCATAACAAGGCTCCCAGTTCTCCATGGCCTGTCCTGCCTTTCTGGATTTTACACTTTTTTCAGATGGCCCTTTTGACCGGGGGGAAGTGAGACTTCATTGTAGTGCAGATTTCCTTTGCAAGCTTGCTTGGTTGGCCAAAAAGGGCGTATGCGTTTTTTCCTGAATATATTCAGGAAAAAACGCATACGCCCTTTTTGGCCAAGTGCATCATTGTGGACGTTCTGCCTCTTTTCCTATGCTTTCAATGCAATTCCAGTCTACCTCCTGAAATCGGTTTCCTGCAATTCTGCCCCGCTTTCAAGTCCTCTTGGCAGCCTTACTTCAGTCTATTTTTGGACGATAGCTGTCATTTATAACTCTGCAGGTTTGTGAATTACAGTGCCCCTGAGCTCCTTTCTTCAACTCGCTTTCTTGTGACCTGGCCGCAACACCGCAGGATGGCTTCAGGCCCTAATCTGGTTCCGGCCCGGCATGCTGAGCCTTTGGTTAATTCCTCTTCCTGGTGGGAAATGAGAGTTAAATTTGCCCGTTCAGACACCTCCAGCTAGCCTCTCATTGGTTCTCGCTATTCCTGTTCATCTTCCGCAGAAATTGCAAACTGGGCCAAACAGGAGGTTAAAGGCGCTGACTCTCCAAGTGGGGGGAGTGTTAGTAAAGCGTCTGGAATGTTGCACCCGAGTACCAGGGGAGGAAAACTGAGACATATTTGAACACGTCTCCCGTTCACATGGTTGATCATACTTGGGTTCCACATGCATGTTTTAGCTGAAGGAAGAATACCTTAAACCTGGAGAGTTAAGACCCGTGTAATGGGTACCATGCAATATGACTTCAAAGGGTCTTCATTTGCTCACCGAACCTCTCCAATCCTATCACTGCTGCGTTTATGCCCCTGTACACATGCTTGATTCTCTTTCGGAGACATAGCAATCCATAGGTTTTAAGATACTTACTAGTCAGGTACATTCTTAGGCTCTTAATATGCGGTGTTGAGTCCATTTCGTTGAGCAAGGAGTAGCTCTTGTCTATTCCATATTTGGCTTAAGGAACTTTATCTGTGCTCATTTCAATCTCTGGTTTTATGCAGCACCCCAACTCACCTTTACCCTTAAGCAAGCATAAGTTGGTTTTCTAAATTTGAGACCCTGTTCTGTTCTGTAATTCAGTTCCTGTGTAGCCAAGTTTACATTCCGTGTATTACTGATATCTTATGATGTTTCTTTTTCTGTGTGACTTATTTCAGTTAGAATCATCATACCTGAATCCACTCATTGTGCTGCTAAGGGCCTGATGACACAGATTTCATTGCTGAGTGATATTGCTTTGTAAGTAATTACCACAACTTCTTTATCCATTTTTCACTTTCTGCGACGTTGAACTTGTACTGTAAACGAGGTTCTTGTAAACAGAGCCGTTCCAAACTTTGGGGTGGCTGTGTCTTTTTGATTTTAATTTCCCTAAGCTATAGGACCATAAGTGGAAGTGCCCTAGGTTCTGTTGCTTTGTTTTTTAGATGTTTCAGGAAACACCATACACTTCTCCCGAGTGGTTGTTGGCAATTTACATCCCGCCCATCAGCATAACAAGGCTCCCAGTTCTCCATGGCCTGTCCTGCCTTTCTGGATTTTACACTTTTTTCAGATGGCCCTTTTGACCGGGGGGAAGTGAGACTTCATTGTAGTGCAGATTTCCTTTGCAAGCTTGCTTGGTTGGCCAAAAAGGGCGTATGCGTTTTTTCCTGAATATATTCAGGAAAAAACGCATACGCCCTTTTTGGCCAAGTGCATCATTGTGGACGTTCTGCCTCTTTTCCTATGCTTTCAATGCAATTCCAGTCTACCTCCTGAAATCGGTTTCCTGCAATTCTGCCCCGCTTTCAAGTCCTCTTGGCAGCCTTACTTCAGTCTATTTTTGGACGATAGCTGTCATTTATAACTCTGCAGGTTTGTGAATTACAGTGCCCCTGAGCTCCTTTCTTCAACTCGCTTTCTTTTGAGCTGGCCGCAACACCGCAGGATGGCTTCAGGCCCTAATCTGGTTCCGGCACGGCACGCTGAGCCTTTGGTTATTTCCTCTTCCTGGTGGGAAATGAGAGTTAAATTTGCCCGTCCAGACACCTCCAGCTAGCCTCTCATTGGTTCTCGCTATTCCTGTTCATCTTCCGCAGAAATTGCAAACTGTGCCAAACAGGAGGTTAAAGGCGCTGACTCTCCAAGTGGGGAGAGTGTTAGTAAAGCGTCTGGAATGTTGCACCCGAGTACCAGGGGAGGAAAACTGAGACATATTTGAACACGTCTCCCGATCACATGGTTGATCATACTCTGGGTTCCACATGCATGTTTTAGCTGAAGGAAGAATACCTAAAACCTGGGTAGTTGAAACCCGTGGAATGGGTACCATGCAATATGACTTCAAAGGGTCTTCATTTGCTCACCGAACCTCTCCAATCCTATCACTGCTGCGTTTATGCCCCTGTACACATGCTTGATTCTCTTTCGGAGACATAGCAATCCATAGGTTTTAAGATACTTACTAGTCAGGTACATTCTTAGGCGTTTAATATGGGGTTTTGAGTCCATTTCGTTGAGCAAGGAGTAGCTCTTGTCTATTCCATATTTGGCTTAAGGAACTTTATCTGTGCTCATTTCAATCTCTGGTTTTATGCAGCACCCCAACTCACCTTTCCCCTTAAGCAAGCATAAGTTGGTTTTCTAAATTTGAGACCCTGTTCTGTTTTGGAATGCAGTTCCTGTGTAGCCAAGTTTACATTCCGTGTATTAGTGATATCTTATGATGTTTCTTTTTCTGTGTGACTTATTTCAGTTAGAATCATCGTACCTGAATCCACTCATTATGCTGCTACGGGCCTGTTGACATAGATTTCATTGCTGAGTGATACTGCATTGTACGTAAGTACCACAAGTTCTTTATCCATTTTTCACTTTCTGCGATGTTGAACTTGTACTGTAAACGAGGTTCTTGTAAACAGAGCCGTTCCAAACTTTGGGGTGGCTGTGTCTTTTTGATTTTAATTTCCCTAAGCTATAGGACCATAAGTGGAAGTGCCCTAGGTTCTGTTGCTTTGTTTTTTAGATGTTTCAGGAAACACCATACACTTCTCCCGAGTGGTTGTTGGCAATTTACATCCCGCCCATCAGCATAACAAGGCTCCCAGTTCTCCATGGCCTGTCCTGCCTTTCTGGATTTTACACTTTTTTCAGATGGCCCTTTTGACCGGGGGGAAGTGAGACTTCATTGTAGTGCAGATTTCCTTTGCAAGCTTGCTTGGTTGGTCAAAAAGGGCGTATGCATTTTTTCCTGAATATATTCAGGAAAAAACGCATACGCCCTTTTTGGCCAAGTGCATCATTGTGGACGTTCTGCCTCTTTTCCTATGCTTTCAATGCAATTCCAGTCTACCTCCTGAAATCGGTTTCCTGCAATTCTGCCCCGCTTTCAAGTCCTCTTGGTAGCCTTACTTCAGTCTATTTTTGGACGATAGCTGTCATTTATAACTCTGCAGGTTTGTGAATTACAGTGCCCCTGAGCTCCTTTCTTCAACTCGCTTTCTTTTGACATGGCCGCAACACCGCAGGATGGCTTCAGGCCCTAATCTGGTTCCGGCACGGCACGCTGAGCCTTTGGTTATTTCCTCTTCCTGGTGGGAAATGAGAGTTAAATTTGCCCGTCCAGAAACCTCCAGCTAGCCTCTCATTGGTTCTCGCTATTCCTGTTCATCTTCCGCAGAAATTGCAAACTGGGCCAAACAGGAGGTTAAAGGCGCTGACTCTCCAAGTGGGGAGAGTGTTAGTAAATCGTCTGGAATGTTGCACCCGAGTACCAGGGGAGGAAAACTGAGACATATTTGAACACGTTTCCCGATCACATGGTTGATCATACTCTGGGTTCCACATGCATGTTTTAGCTGAAGGAAGAATACCTAAAACCTGGGTAGTTGAAACCCGTGGAATGGGTACCATGCAATATGACTTCAAAGGGTCTTCATTTGCTCACCGATCCTCTCCAATCCTATCACTGCTGCGTTTATGCCCCTGTACACATGCTTGATTCTCTTTCGGAGACATAGCAATCCATAGGTTTTAAGATACTTACTAGTCAGGTACATTCTTAGGCGTTTAATATGCGGTGTTGAGTCCATTTCGTTGAGCAAGGAGTAGCTCTTCTCTATTCCATATTTGACTTAAGGAACTTTATCTGTGCTCATTTCAATCTCTGGTTTTATGCAGCACCCCAACTCACCTTTCCCCTTAAGCAAGCATAAGTTGGTTTTCTAAATTTGAGAACCTGTTCTGTTTTGGAATTCAGTTCCTGTGTAGCCAAGTTTACATTCCGTGTATTAGTGATATCTTATGATGTTTCTTTTTCTGTGTAACTTATTTCAGTTAGAATCATCGTACCTGAATCCACTCATTATGCTGCTACGGGCCTGATGACATAGATTTCATTGCTGAGTGATACTGCATTGTACGTAAGTACCACAAGTTCTTTATCCATTTTTCACTTTCTGCGATGTTGAACTTGTACTGTAAACGAGGTTCTTGTAAACAGAGCCGTTCCAAACTTTGGGGTGGCTGTGTCTTTTTGATTTTAATTTCCCTAAGCTATAGGACCATAAGTGGAAGTGCCCTAGGTTCTGTTGCTTTGTTTTTTAGATGTTTCAGGAAACACCATACACTTCTCCCGAGTGGTTGTTGGCAATTTACATCCCGCCCATCAGCATAACAAGGCTCCCAGTTCTCCATGGCCTGTCCTGCCTTTCTGGATTTTACACTTTTTTCAGATGGCCCTTTTGACCGGGGGGAAGTGAGACTTCATTGTAGTGCAGATTTCCTTTGCAAGCTTGCTTGGTTGGCCAAAAAGGGCGTATGCGTTTTTTCCTGAATATATTCAGGAAAAAACGCATACGCCCTTTTTGGCCAAGTGCATCATTGTGGACGTTCTGCCTCTTTTCCTATGCTTTCAATGCAATTCCAGTCTACCTCCTGAAATCGGTTTCCTGCAATTCTGCCCCGCTTTCAAGTCCTCTTGGCAGCCTTACTTCAGTCTATTTTTGGACGATAGCTGTCATTTATAACTCTGCAGGTTTGTGAATTACAGTGCCCCTGAGCTCCTTTCTTCAACTCGCTTTCTTGTGACCTGGCCGCAACACCGCAGGATGGCTTCAGGCCCTAATCTGTTTCCGGCCCTGCATGCTGAGCCTTTGGTTAATTCCTCTTCCTGGTGGGAAATGAGACTTAAATTTGCCCGTCCAGACACCTCCAGCTAGCCTCTCATTGGTTCTCGCTATTCCTGTTCATCTTCCGCAGAAATTGCAAACTGGGCCAAACAGGAGGTTAAAGGCGCTGACTCTCCAAGTGGGGGGAGTGTTAGTAAAGCGTCTGGAATGTTGCACCCGAGTACCAGGGGAGGAAAACTGAGACATATTTGAACACGTCTCCCGTTCACATGGTTGATCATACTTGGGTTCCACATGCATGTTTTAGCTGAAGGAAGAATACCTTAAACCTGGAGAGTTAAGACCCGTGTAATGGGTACCATGCAATATGACTTCAAAGGGTCTTCATTTGCTCACCGAACCTCTCCAATCCTATCACTGCTGCGTTTATGCCCCTGTACACATGCTTGATTCTCTTTCGGAGACATAGCAATCCATAGGTTTTAAGATACTTACTAGTCAGGTACATTCTTAGGCGCTTAATATGCGGTGTTGAGTCCATTTCGTTGAGCAAGGAGTAGCTCTTGTCTATTCCATATTTGGCTTAAGGAACTTTATCTGTGCTCATTTCAATCTCTGGTTCTATGCAGCACCCCAACTCACCTTTACCCTTAAGCAAGCATAAGTTGGTTTTCTAAATTTGAGACCCTGTTCTGTTCTGTAATTCAGTTCCTGTGTAGCCAAGTTTACATTCCGTGTATTACTGATATCTTATGATGTTTCTTTTTCTGTGTGACTTATTTCAGTTAGAATCATCGTACCTGAATCCACTCATTATGCTGCTACGGGCCTGATGACATAGATTTCATTGCTGAGTGATACTGCATTGTACGTAAGTACCACAAGTTATTTATCCATTTTTCACTTTCTGCGATGTTGAACTTGTACTGTAAACGAGGTTCTTGTAAACAGAGCCGTTCCAAACTTTGAGGTGGCTGTGTCTTTTTGAATTTAATTTCCCTAAGCTATAGGACCATAAGTGGAAGTGCCCTAGGTTCTGTTGCTTTGTTTTTTAGATGTTTCAGGAAACACCATACACTTCTCCCGAGTGGTTGTTGGCAATTTACATCCCGCCCATCAGCATAACAAGGCTCCCAATTCTCCATGGCCTGTCCTGCCTTTCTGGATTTTACACTTTTTTCAGATGGCCCTTTTGACCGGGGGGAAGTGAGACTTCATTGTAGTGCAGATTTCCTTTGCAAGCTTGCTTGTTTGGCCAAAAAGGGCGTATGCATTTTTTCCTGAATATATTCAGGAAAAAACGCATACGCCCTTTTTGGCCAAGTGCATCATTGTGGACGTTCTGCCTCTTTTCCTATGCTTTCAATGCAATTCCAGTCTACCTCCTGAAATCGGTTTCCTGCAATTCTGCCCCGCTTTCAAGTCCTCTTGGCAGCCTTACTTCAGTCTATTTTTGGACGATAGCTGTCATTTATAACTCTGCAGGTTTGTGAATTACAGTGCCCCTGAGCTCCTTTCTTCAACTCGCTTTCTTTTGACCTGGCCGCAACACCGCAGGATGGCTTCAGGCCCTAATCTGGTTCCGGCACGGCACGCTGAGCCTTTGGTTATTTCCTCTTCCTGGTGGGAAATGAGAGTTAAATTTGCCCGTACAGAAACCTCCAGCTAGCCTCTCATTGGTTCTCGCTATTCCTGTTCATCTTCCGCAGAAATTGCAAACTGGGCCAAACAGGAGGTTAAAGGCGCTGACTCTCCAAGTGGGGAGAGTGTTAGTAAATCGTCTGGAATGTTGCACCCGAGTACCAGGGGAGGAAAACTGAGACATATTTGAACACGTTTCCCGATCACATGGTTGATCATACTCTGGGTTCCACATGCATGTTTTAGCTGAAGGAAGAATACCTAAAACCTGGGTAGTTGAAACCCGTGGAATGGGTACCATGAAATATGACTTCAAAGGGTCTTCATTTGCTCACCGAACCTCTCCAATCCTATCACTGCTGCGTTTATGCCCCTGTACACATGTTTGATTCTCTTTCGGAGACATAGCAATCCATAGGTTTTAAGATACTTACTAGTCAGGTACATTCTTAGGCGTTTAATATGCGGTGTTGAGTCCATTTCGTTGAGCAAGGAGTAGCTCTTGTCTATTCCATATTTGACTTAAGGAACTTTATCTGTGCTCATTTCAATCTCTGGTTTTATGCAGCACCCCAACTCACCTTTACCCTTAAGCAAGCATAAGTTGGTTTTCTAAATTTGAGAACCTGTTCTGTTTTGGAATTCAGTTCCTGTGTAGCCAAGTTTACATTCCGTGTATTAGTGATATCTTATGATGTTTCTTTTTCTGTGTAACTTATTTCAGTTAGAATCATCGTACCTGAATCCACTCATTATGCTGCTACGGGCCTGATGACATAGATTTCATTGCTGAGTGATACTGCATTGTACGTAAGTACCACAAGTTCTTTATCCATTTTTCACTTTCTGCGATGTTGAACTTGTACTGTAAACGAGGTTCTTGTAAACAGAGCCGTTCCAAACTTTGGGGTGGCTGTGTGTTTTTGATTTTAATTTCCCTAAGCTATAGGACCATAAGTGGCAGTGCCCTAGGCTCTGTTGCTTTGTTTTTTAGTTGTTTCAGGAAACACCATACACTTCTCCCGAGTGGTTGTTGGCAAATTACATCCCGCCCATCAGCATAACAAGGCTCCCAGTTCTCCATGGCCTGTCCTGCCTTTCTGGATTTTACACTTTTTTCAGATGGCCCTTTTGACCGGGGGGAAGTGAGACTTCATTGTAGTGCAGATTTCCTTTGCAAGCTTGCTTGGTTGGCCAAAAAGGGCGTATGCGTTTTTTCCTGAATATATTCAGGAAAAAACGCATACGCCCTTTTTGGCCAAGTGCATCATTGTGGACGTTCTGCCTCTTTTCCTATGCTTTCAATGCAATTCCAGTCTACCTCCTGAAATCGGTTTCCTGCAATTCTGCCCCGCTTTCAAGTCCTCTTGGCAGCCTTACTTCAGTCTATTTTTGGACGATAGCTGTCATTTATAACTCTGCAGGTTTGTGAATTACAGTGCCCCTGAGCTCCTTTCTTCAACTCGCTTTCTTGTGACCTGGCCGCAACACCGCAGGATGGCTTCAGGCCCTAATCTGGTTCCGGGCCGGCACGCTGAGCCTTTGGTTAATTCCTCTTCCTGGTGGGAAATGAGAGTTAAATTTGCCCGTCCAGACACCTCCAGCTAGCCTCTCATTGGTTCTCGCTATTCCTGTTCATCTTCCGCAGAAATTGCAAACTGGGCCAAACAGGAGGTTAAAGGGACTGACTCTCCAAGTGGGGAGAGTGTTAGTAAAGCGTCTGGAATGTTGCACCCGAGTACCAGGGGAGGAAAACTGAGACATATTTGAACATGTCTCCCGATCACATGGTTGATCATACTCTGGGTTCCACATGCATGTTTTAGCTGAAGGAAGAATACCTTAAACCTGGGTAGTTGAAACCCGTGGAATGGGTACCATGCAATATGACTTCAAAGGGTCTTCATTTGCTCACCGAACCTCTCCAATCCTATCACTGCTGCGTTTATGCCCCTGTACACATGCTTGATTCTCTTTCGGAGACATAGCAATCCATAGGTTTTAAGATACTTACTAGTCAGGTACATTCTTAGGCGCTTAATATGCGGTGTTGAGTCCATTTCGTTGAGCAAGGAGTAGCTCTTGTCTATTCCATATTTGGCTTAAGGAACTTTATCTGTGCTCATTTCAATCTCTGGTTCTATGCAGCACCCCAACTCACCTTTACCCTTAAGCAAGCATAAGTTGGTTTTCTAAATTTGAGACCCTGTTCTGTTCTGTAATTCAGTTCCTGTGTAGCCAAGTTTACATTCCGTGTATTACTGATATCTTATGATGTTTCTTTTTCTGTGTGACTTATTTCAGTTAGAATCATCGTACCTGAATCCACTCATTATGCTGCTACGGGCCTGATGACATAGATTTCATTGCTGAGTGATACTGCATTGTACGTAAGTACCACAAGTTATTTATCCATTTTTCACTTTCTGCGATGTTGAACTTGTACTGTAAACGAGGTTCTTGTAAACAGAGCCGTTCCAAACTTTGAGGTGGCTGTGTCTTTTTGAATTTAATTTCCCTAAGCTATAGGACCATAAGTGGAAGTGCCCTAGGTTCTGTTGCTTTGTTTTTTAGATGTTTCAGGAAACACCATACACTTCTCCCGAGTGGTTGTTGGCAATTTACATCCCGCCCATCAGCATAACAAGGCTCCCAATTCTCCATGGCCTGTCCTGCCTTTCTGGATTTTACACTTTTTTCAGATGGCCCTTTTGACCGGGGGGAAGTGAGACTTCATTGTAGTGCAGATTTCCTTTGCAAGCTTGCTTGTTTGGCCAAAAAGGGCGTATGCATTTTTTCCTGAATATATTCAGGAAAAAACGCATACGCCCTTTTTGGCCAAGTGCATCATTGTGGACGTTCTGCCTCTTTTCCTATGCTTTCAATGCAATTCCAGTCTACCTCCTGAAATCGGTTTCCTGCAATTCTGCCCCGCTTTCAAGTCCTCTTGGCAGCCTTACTTCAGTCTATTTTTGGACGATAGCTGTCATTTATAACTCTGCAGGTTTGTGAATTACAGTGCCCCTGAGCTCCTTTCTTCAACTCGCTTTCTTTTGACCTGGCCGCAACACCGCAGGATGGCTTCAGGCCCTAATCTGGTTCCGGCACGGCACGCTGAGCCTTTGGTTATTTCCTCTTCCTGGTGGGAAATGAGAGTTAAATTTGCCCGTCCAGAAACCTCCAGCTAGCCTCTCATTGGTTCTCGCTATTCCTGTTCATCTTCCGCAGAAATTGCAAACTGGGCCAAACAGGAGGTTAAAGGCGCTGACTCTCCAAGTGGGGAGAGTGTTAGTAAATCGTCTGGAATGTTGCACCCGAGTACCAGGGGAGGAAAACTGAGACATATTTGAACACGTTTCCCGATCACATGGTTGATCATACTCTGGGTTCCACATGCATGTTTTAGCTGAAGGAAGAATACCTAAAACCTGGGTAGTTGAAACCCGTGGAATGGGTACCATGAAATATGACTTCAAAGGGTCTTCATTTGCTCACCGAACCTCTCCAATCCTATCACTGCTGCGTTTATGCCCCTGTACACATGTTTGATTCTCTTTCGGAGACATAGCAATCCATAGGTTTTAAGATACTTACTAGTCAGGTACATTCTTAGGCGTTTAATATGCGGTGTTGAGTCCATTTCGTTGAGCAAGGAGTAGCTCTTGTCTATTCCATATTTGACTTAAGGAACTTTATCTGTGCTCATTTCAATCTCTGGTTTTATGCAGCACCCCAACTCACCTTTACCCTTAAGCAAGCATAAGTTGGTTTTCTAAATTTGAGAACCTGTTCTGTTTTGGAATTCAGTTCCTGTGTAGCCAAGTTTACATTCCGTGTATTAGTGATATCTTATGATGTTTCTTTTTCTGTGTAACTTATTTCAGTTAGAATCATCGTACCTGAATCCACTCATTATGCTGCTACGGGCCTGATGACATAGATTTCATTGCTGAGTGATACTGCATTGTACGTAAGTACCACAAGTTCTTTATCCATTTTTCACTTTCTGCGATGTTGAACTTGTACTGTAAACGAGGTTCTTGTAAACAGAGCCGTTCCAAACTTTGGGGTGGCTGTGTCTTTTTGATTTTAATTTCCCTAAGCTATAGGACCATAAGTGGCAGTGCCCTAGGCTCTGTTGCTTTGTTTTTTAGTTGTTTCAGGAAACACCATACACTTCTCCCGAGTGGTTGTTGGCAATTTACATCCCGCCCATCAGCATAACAAGGCTCCCAGTTCTCCATGGCCTGTCCTGCCTTTCTGGATTTTACACTTTTTTCAGATGGCCCTTTTGACCGGGGGGAAGTGAGACTTCATTGTAGTGCAGATTTCCTTTGCAAGCTTGCTTGGTTGGCCAAAAAGGGCGTATGCGTTTTTTCCTGAATATATTCAGGAAAAAACGCATACGCCCTTTTTGGCCAAGTGCATCATTGTGGACGTTCTGCCTCTTTTCCTATGCTTTCAATGCAATTCCAGTCTACCTCCTGAAATCGGTTTCCTGCAATTCTGCCCCGCTTTCAAGTCCTCTTGGCAGCCTTACTTCAGTCTATTTTTGGACGATAGCTGTCATTTATAACTCTGCAGGTTTGTGAATTACAGTGCCCCTGAGCTCCTTTCTTCAACTCGCTTTCTTGTGACCTGGCCGCAACACCGCAGGATGGCTTCAGGCCCTAATCTGGTTCCGGGCCGGCACGCTGAGCCTTTGGTTAATTCCTCTTCCTGGTGGGAAATGAGAGTTAAATTTGCCCGTCCAGACACCTCCAGCTAGCCTCTCATTGGTTCTCGCTATTCCTGTTCATCTTCCGCAGAAATTGCAAACTGGGCCAAACAGGAGGTTAAAGGGACTGACTCTCCAAGTGGGGAGAGTGTTAGTAAAGCGTCTGGAATGTTGCACCCGAGTACCAGGGGAGGAAAACTGAGACATATTTGAACATGTCTCCCGATCACATGGTTGATCATACTCTGGGTTCCACATGCATGTTTTAGCTGAAGGAAGAATACCTTAAACCTGGGTAGTTGAAACCCGTGGAATGGGTACCATGCAATATGACTTCAAAGGGTCTTCATTTGCTCACCGAACCTCTCCAATCCTATCACTGCTGCGTTTATGCCCCTGTACACATGCTTGATTCTCTTTCGGAGACATAGCAATCCATAGGTTTTAAGATACTTACTAGTCAGGTACATTCTTAGGCGTTTAATATGGGGTGTTGAGTCCATTTCGTTGAGCAAGGAGTAGCTCTTGTCTATTCCATATTTGGCTTAAGGAACTTTATCTGTGCTCATTTCAATCTCTGGTTTTATGCAGCACCCCAACTCACCTTTACCCTTAAGCAAGAATAAGTTGGTTTTCTAAATTTGAGACCCTGTTCTGTTCTGTAATTCAGTTCCTGTGTAGCCAAGTTTACATTCCGTGTATTACTGATATCTTATGATGTTTCTTTTTCTGTGTGACTTATTTCAGTTAGAATCATCATACCTGAATCCACTCATTGTGCTGCTAAGGGCCTGATGACACAGATTTCATTGCTGAGTGATATTGCTTTGTAAGTAAATACCACAACTTCTTTATCCATTTTTCACTTTCTGCGATGTTGAACTTGTACTGTAAACGAGGTTCTTGTAAACAGAGCCGTTCCAAACATTGGGGTGGCTGTGTCTTTTTGATTTTAATTTCCCTAAGCTATAGGACCATAAGTGGCAGTGCCCTAGGCTCTGTTGCTTTGTTTTTTAGATGTTTCAGGAAACACCATACACTTCTCCCGAGTGGTTGTTGGCAATTTACATCCCGCCCATCAGCATAACAAGGCTCCCAGTTCTCCATGGCCTGTCCTGCCTTTCTGGATTTTACACTTTTTTCAGATGGCCCTTTTGACTGGGGGGAAGTGAGACTTCATTGTAGTGCAGATTTCCTTTGCAAGCTTGCTTGGTTGGCCAAAAAGGGCGTATGCGTTTTTTCCTGAATATATTCAGGAAAAAACGCATACGCCCTTTTTGGCCAAGTGCATCATTGTGGACGTTCTGCCTCTTTTCCTATGCTTTCAATGCAATTCCAGTCTACCTCCTGAAATCGGTTTCCTGCAATTCTGCCCCGCTTTCAAGTCCTCTTGGCAGCCTTACTTCAGTCTATTTTTGGACGATAGCTGTCATTTATAACTCTGCAGGTTTGTGAATTACAGTGCCCCTGAGCTCCTTTCTTCAACTCGCTTTCTTGTGACCTGGCCGCAACACCGCAGGATGGCTTCAGGCCCTAATCTGGTTCCGGCCCGGCATGCTGAGCCTTTGGTTAATTCCTCTTCCTGGTGGGAAATGAGAGTTAAATTTGCCCGTCCAGACACCTCCAGCTAGCCTCTCATTGGTTCTCGCTATTCCTGTTCATCTTCCGCAGAAATTGCAAACTGGGCCAAACAGGAGGTTAAAGGGACTGACTCTCCAAGTCGGGAGAGTGTTAGTAAAGCGTCTGGAATGTTGCACCCGAGTACCAGGGGAGGAAAACTGAGACATATTTGAACACGTCTCCCGATCACATGGTTGATCATACTCTAGGTTCCACATGCATGTTTTAGCTGAAGGAAGAATACATTAAACCTGGGTAGTTGAAACCCGTGGAATGGGTACCATGCAATATGACTTCAAAGGGTCTTCATTTGCTCACCGATCCTCTCCAATCCTATCACTGCTGCGTTTATGCCCCTGTACACATGCTTGATTCTCTTTCGGAGACATAGCAATCCATAGGTTTTAAGATACTTACTAGTCAGGTACATTCTTAGGCGTTTAATATGGGGTTTTGAGTCCATTTCGTTGAGCAAGGAGTAGCTCTTCTCTATTCCATATTTGGCTTAAGGAACTTTATCTGTGCTCATTTCAATCTCTGGTTTTATGCAGCACCCCAACTCACCTTTCCCCTTAAGCAAGCATAAGTTGGTTTTCTAAATTTGAGACCCTGTTCTGTTTTGGAATGCAGTTCCTGTGTAGCCAAGTTTACATTCCGTGTATTAGTGATATCTTATGATGTTTCTTTTTCTGTGTGACTTATTTCAGTTAGAATCATCGTACCTGAATCCACTCATTGTGCTGCTAAGGGCCTGATGACACAGATTTCATTGCTGAGTGATATTGCTTTGTAAGTAAATACCACAACTTCTTTATCCATTTTTCACTTTCTGCGATGTTGAACTTGTACTGTAAAGGAGGTTCTTGTAAACAGAGCCGTTCCAAACATTGGGGTGGCTGTGTCTTTTTGATTTTAATTTCCCTAAGCTATAGGACCATAAGTGGCAGTGCCCTAGGCTCTGTTGCTTTGTTTTTTAGATGTTTCAGGAAACACCATACACTTCTCCCGAGTGGTTGTTGGCAATTTACATCCCGCCCATCAGCATAACAAGGCTCCCAGTTCTCCATGGCCTGTCCTGCCTTTCTGGATTTTACACTTTTTTCAGATGGCCCTTTTGACCGGGGGGAAGTGAGACTTCATTGTAGTGCAGATTTCCTTTGCAAGCTTGCTTGGTTGGCCAAAAAGGGCGTATGCGTTTTTTCCTGAATATATTCAGGAAAAAACGCATACGCCCTTTTTGGCCAAGTGCATCATTGTGGACGTTCTGCCTCTTTTCCTATGCTTTCAATGCAATTCCAGTCTACCTCCTGAAATCGGTTTCCTGCAATTCTGCCCCGCTTTCAAGTCCTCTTGGCAGCCTTACTTCAGTCTATTTTTGGACGATAGCTGTCATTTATAACTCTGCAGGTTTGTGAATTACAGTGCCCCTGAGCTCCTTTCTTCAACTCGCTTTCTTGTGACCTGGCCGCAACACCGCAGGATGGCTTCAGGCCCTAATCTGGTTCCGGCCCGGCATGCTGAGCCTTTGGTTAATTCCTCTTCCTGGTGGGAAATGAGAGTTAAATTTGCCCGTCCAGACACCTCCAGCTAGCCTCTCATTGGTTCTCGCTATTCCTGTTCATCTTCCGCAGAAATTGCAAACTGGGCCAAACAGGAGGTTAAAGGCGCTGACTCTCCAAGTGGGGGGAGTGTTAGTAAAGCGTCTGGAATGTTGCACCCGAGTACCAGGGGAGGAAAACTGAGACATATTTGAACACGTCTCCCGTTCACATGGTTGATCATACTTGGGTTCCACATGCATGTTTTAGCTGAAGGAAGAATACCTTAAACCTGGAGAGTTAAGACCCATGTAATGGGTACCATGCAATATGACTTCAAAGGGTCTTCATTTGCTCACCGAACCTCTCCAATCCTATCACTGCTGCGTTTATGCCCCTGTACACATGCTTGATTCTCTTTCGGAGACATAGCAATCCATAGGTTTTAAGATACTTACTAGTCAGGTACATTCTTAGGCTCTTAATATGCGGTGTTGAGTCCATTTCGTTGAGCAAGGAGTAGCTCTTGTCTATTCCATATTTGGCTTAAGGAACTTTATCTGTGCTCATTTCAATCTCTGGTTTTATGCAGCACCCCAACTCACCTTTACCCTTAAGCAAGCATAAGTTGGTTTTCTAAATTTGAGACCCTGTTCTGTTCTGTAATTCAGTTCCTGTGTAGCCAAGTTTACATTCCGTGTATTACTGATATCTTATGATGTTTCTTTTTCTGTGTGACTTATTTCAGTTAGAATCATCATACCTGAATCCACTCATTGTGCTGCTAAGGGCCTGATGACACAGATTTCATTGCTGAGTGATATTGCTTTGTAAGTAAATACCACAACTTCTTTATCCATTTTTCACTTTCTGCGATGTTGAACTTGTACTGTAAACGAGGTTCTTGTAAACAGAGCCGTTCCAAACTTTGGGGTGGCTGTGTCTTTTTGATTTTAATTTCCCTAAGCTATAGGACCATAAGTGGAAGTGCCCTAGGTTCTGTTGCTTTGTTTTTTAGATGTTTCAGGAAACACCATACACTTCTCCCGAGTGGTTGTTGGCAATTTACATCCCGCCCATCAGCATAACAAGGCTCCCAGTTCTCCATGGCCTGTCCTGCCTTTCTGGATTTTACACTTTTTTCAGATGGCCCTTTTGACCGGGGGGAAGTGAGACTTCATTGTAGTGCAGATTTCCTTTGCAAGCTTGCTTGGTTGGCCAAAAAGGGCGTATGCGTTTTTTCCTGAATATATTCAGGAAAAAACGCATACGCCCTTTTTGGCCAAGTGCATCATTGTGGACGTTCTGCCTCTTTTCCTATGCTTTCAATGCAATTCCAGTCTACCTCCTGAAATCGGTTTCCTGCAATTCTGCCCCGCTTTCAAGTCCTCTTGGCAGCCTTACTTCAGTCTATTTTTGGACGATAGCTGTCATTTATAACTCTGCAGGTTTGTGAATTACAGTGCCCCTGAGCTCCTTTCTTCAACTCGCTTTCTTGTGACCTGGCCGCAACACCGCAGGATGGCTTCAGGCCCTAATCTGGTTCCGGCCCGGCATGCTGAGCCTTTGGTTAATTCCTCTTCCTGGTGGGAAATGAGAGTTAAATTTGCCCGTCCAGACACCTCCAGCTAGCCTCTCATTGGTTCTCGCTATTCCTGTTCATCTTCCGCAGAAATTGCAAACTGGGCCAAACAGGAGGTTAAAGGCGCTGACTCTCCAAGTGGGGGGAGTGTTAGTAAAGCGTCTGGAATGTTGCACCCGAGTACCAGGGGAGGAAAACTGAGACATATTTGAACACGTCTCCCGTTCACATGGTTGATCATACTTGGGTTCCACATGCATGTTTTAGCTGAAGGAAGAATACCTTAAACCTGGAGAGTTAAGACCCATGTAATGGGTACCATGCAATATGACTTCAAAGGGTCTTCATTTGCTCACCGAACCTCTCCAATCCTATCACTGCTGCGTTTATGCCCCTGTACACATGCTTGATTCTCTTTCGGAGACATAGCAATCCATAGGTTTTAAGATACTTACTAGTCAGGTACATTCTTAGGCTCTTAATATGCGGTGTTGAGTCCATTTCGTTGAGCAAGGAGTAGCTCTTGTCTATTCCATATTTGGCTTAAGGAACTTTATCTGTGCTCATTTCAATCTCTGGTTTTATGCAGCACCCCAACTCACCTTTACCCTTAAGCAAGCATAAGTTGGTTTTCTAAATTTGAGACCCTGTTCTGTTCTGTAATTCAGTTCCTGTGTAGCCAAGTTTACATTCCGTGTATTACTGATATCTTATGATGTTTCTTTTTCTGTGTGACTTATTTCAGTTAGAATCATCATACCTGAATCCACTCATTGTGCTGCTAAGGGCCTGATGACACAGATTTCATTGCTGAGTGATATTGCTTTCTAAGTAAATACCACAACTTCTTTATCCATTTTTCACTTTCTGCGATGTTGAACTTGTACTGTAAACGAGGTTCTTGTAAACAGAGCCGTTCCAAACTTTGGGGTGGCTGTGTCTTTTTGATTTTAATTTCCCTAAGCTATAGGACCATAAGTGGAAGTGCCCTAGGTTCTGTTGCTTTGTTTTTTAGATGTTTCAGGAAACACCATACACTTCTCCCGAGTGGTTGTTGGCAATTTACATCCCGCCCATCAGCATAACAAGGCTCCCAGTTCTCCATGGCCTGTCCTGCCTTTCTGGATTTTACACTTTTTTCAGATGGCCCTTTTGACCGGGGGGAAGTGAGACTTCATTGTAGTGCAGATTTCCTTTGCAAGCTTGCTTGGTTGGCCAAAAAGGGCGTATGCGTTTTTTCCTGAATATATTCAGGAAAAAACGCATACGCCCTTTTTGGCCAAGTGCATCATTGTGGACGTTCTGCCTCTTTTCCTATGCTTTCAATGCAATTCCAGTCTACCTCCTGAAATCGGTTTCCTGCAATTCTGCCCCGCTTTCAAGTCCTCTTGGCAGCCTTACTTCAGTCTATTTTTGGACGATAGCTGTCATTTATAACTCTGCAGGTTTGTGAATTACAGTGCCCCTGAGCTCCTTTCTTCAACTCGCTTTCTTTTGAGCTGGCCGCAACACCGCAGGATGGCTTCAGGCCCTAATCTGGTTCCGGCACGGCATGCTGAGCCTTTGGTTATTTCCTCTTCCTGGTGGGAAATGAGAGTTAAATTTGCCCGTCCAGACACCTCCAGCTAGCCTCTCATTGGTTCTCGCTATTCCTGTTCATCTTCCGCAGAAATTGCAAACTGTGCCAAACAGGAGGTTAAAGGCGCTGACTCTCCAAGTGGGGAGAGTGTTAGTAAAGCGTCTGGAATGTTGCACCCGAGTACCAGGGGAGGAAAACTGAGACATATTTGAACACGTCTCCCGATCACATGGTTGATCATACTCTGGGTTCCACATGCATGTTTTAGCTGAAGGAAGAATACCTAAAACCTGGGTAGTTGAAACCCGTGGAATGGGTACCATGCAATATGACTTCAAAGGGTCTTTATTTGCTCACCGAACCTCTCCAATCCTATCACTGCTGCGTTTATGCCCCTGTACACATGCTTGATTCTCTTTCGGAGACATAGCAATCCATAGGTTTTAAGATACTTACTAGTCAGGTACATTCTTAGGCGTTTAATATGGGGTTTTGAGTCCATTTCGTTGAGCAAGGAGTAGCTCTTGTCTATTCCATATTTGGCTTAAGAAACTTTATCTGTGCTCATTTCAATCTCTGGTTTTATGCAGCACCCCAACTCACCTTTCCCCTTAAGCAAGCATAAGTTGGTTTTCTAAATTTGAGACCCTGTTCTGTTTTGGAATGCAGTTCCTGTGTAGCCAAGTTTACATTCCGTGTATTAGTGATATCTTATGATGTTTCTTTTTCTGTGTGACTTATTTCAGTTAGAATCATCGTACCTGAATCCACTCATTATGCTGCTACGGGCCTGTTGACATAGATTTCATTGCTGAGTGATACTGCATTGTACGTAAGTACCACAAGTTCTTTATCCATTTTTCACTTTCTGCGATGTTGAACTTGTACTGTAAACGAGGTTCTTGTAAACAGAGCCGTTCCAAACTTTGGGGTGGCTGTGTCTTTTTGATTTTAATTTCCCTAAGCTATAGGACCATAAGTGGAAGTGCCCTAGGTTCTGTTGCTTTGTTTTTTAGATGTTTCAGGAAACACCATACACTTCTCCCGAGTGGTTGTTGGCAATTTACATCCCGCCCATCAGCATAACAAGGCTCCCAGTTCTCCATGGCCTGTCCTGCCTTTCTGGATTTTACACTTTTTTCAGATGGCCCTTTTGACCGGGGGGAAGTGAGACTTCATTGTAGTGCAGATTTCCTTTGCAAGCTTGCTTGGTTGGTCAAAAAGGGCGTATGCATTTTTTCCTGAATATATTCAGGAAAAAACGCATACGCCCTTTTTGGCCAAGTGCATCATTGTGGACGTTCTGCCTCTTTTCCTATGCTTTCAATGCAATTCCAGTCTACCTCCTGAAATCGGTTTCCTGCAATTCTGCCCTGCTTTCAAGTCCTCTTGGTAGCCTTACTTCAGTCTATTTTTGGACGATAGCTGTCATTTATAACTCTGCAGGTTTGTGAATTACAGTGCCCCTGAGCTCCTTTCTTCAACTCGCTTTCTTTTGACATGGCCGCAACACCGCAGGATGGCTTCAGGCCCTAATCTGGTTCCGGCACGGCACGCTGAGCCTTTGGTTATTTCCTCTTCCTGGTGGGAAATGAGAGTTAAATTTGCCCGTCCAGAAACCTCCAGCTAGCCTCTCATTGGTTCTCGCTATTCCTGTTCATCTTCCGCAGAAATTGCAAACTGGGCCAAACAGGAGGTTAAAGGCGCTGACTCTCCAAGTGGGGAGAGTGTTAGTAAATCGTCTGGAATGTTGCACCCGAGTACCAGGGGAGGAAAACTGAGACATATTTGAACACGTTTCCCGATCACATGGTTGATCATACTCTGTGTTCCACATGCATGTTTTAGCTGAAGGAAGAATACCTAAAACCTGGGTAGTTGAAACCCGTGGAATGGGTACCATGCAATATGACTTCAAAGGGTCTTCATTTGCTCACCGATCCTCTCCAATCCTATCACTGCTGCGTTTATGCCCCTGTACACATGCTTGATTCTCTTTCGGAGACATAGCAATCCATAGGTTTTAAGATACTTACTAGTCAGGTACATTCTTAGGCGTTTAATATGCGGTGTTGAGTCCATTTCGTTGAGCAAGGAGTAGCTCTTGTCTATTCCATATTTGACTTAAGGAACTTTATCTGTGCTCATTTCAATCTCTGGTTTTATGCAGCACCCCAACTCACCTTTCCCCTTAAGCAAGCATAAGTTGGTTTTCTAAATTTGAGACCCTGTTCTGTTTTGGAATGCAGTTCCTGTGTAGCCAAGTTTACATTCCGTGTATTAGTGATATCTTATGATGTTTCTTTTTCTGTGTGACTTATTTCAGTTAGAATCATCGTACCTGAATCCACTCATTATGCTGCTACGGGCCTGTTGACATAGATTTCATTGCTGAGTGATACTGCATTGTACGTAAGTACCACAAGTTCTTTATCCATTTTTCACTTTCTGCGATGTTGAACTTGTACTGTAAACGAGGTTCTTGTAAACAGAGCCGTTCCAAACTTTGGGGTGGCTGTGTCTTTTTGATTTTAATTTCCCTAAGCTATAGGACCATAAGTGGAAGTGCCCTAGGTTCTGTTGCTTTGTTTTTTAGATGTTTCAGGAAACACCATACACTTCTCCCGAGTGGTTGTTGGCAATTTACATCCCGCCCATCAGCATAACAAGGCTCCCAGTTCTCCATGGCCTGTCCTGCCTTTCTGGATTTTACACTTTTTTCAGATGGCCCTTTTGACCGGGGGGAAGTGAGACTTCATTGTAGTGCAGATTTCCTTTGCAAGCTTGCTTGGTTGGTCAAAAAGGGCGTATGCATTTTTTCCTGAATATATTCAGGAAAAAACGCATACGCCCTTTTTGGCCAAGTGCATCATTGTGGACGTTCTGCCTCTTTTCCTATGCTTTCAATGCAATTCCAGTCTACCTCCTGAAATCGGTTTCCTGCAATTCTGCCCCGCTTTCAAGTCCTCTTGGTAGC
The DNA here is from genome assembly GCF_949987515.2 of Delphinus delphis. Lineage (NCBI taxonomy): Eukaryota > Metazoa > Chordata > Mammalia > Artiodactyla > Delphinidae > Delphinus > Delphinus delphis. The sequence goes on along the minus strand of NW_027192998.1, from coordinate 36,365 downwards.
CTTACTTCAGTCTATTTTTGGACGATAGCTGTCATTTATAACTCTGCAGGTTTGTGAATTACAGTGCCCCTGAGCTCCTTTCTTCAACTCGCTTTCTTTTGACATGGCCGCAACACCGCAGGATGGCTTCAGGCCCTAATCTGGTTCCGGCACGGCACGCTGAGCCTTTGGTTATTTCCTCTTCCTGGTGGGAAATGAGAGTTAAATTTGCCCGTCCAGAAACCTCCAGCTAGCCTCTCATTGGTTCTCGCTATTCCTGTTCATCTTCCGCAGAAATTGCAAACTGGGCCAAACAGGAGGTTAAAGGCGCTGACTCTCCAAGTGGGGAGAGTGTTAGTAAATCGTCTGGAATGTTGCACCCGAGTACCAGGGGAGGAAAACTGAGACATATTTGAACACGTTTCCCGATCACATGGTTGATCATACTCTGGGTTCCACATGCATGTTTTAGCTGAAGGAAGAATACCTAAAACCTGGGTAGTTGAAACCCGTGGAATGGGTACCATGCAATATGACTTCAAAGGGTCTTCATTTGCTCACCGATCCTCTCCAATCCTATCACTGCTGCGTTTATGCCCCTGTACACATGCTTGATTCTCTTTCGGAGACATAGCAATCCATAGGTTTTAAGATACTTACTAGTCAGGTACATTCTTAGGCGTTTAATATGCGGTGTTGAGTCCATTTCGTTGAGCAAGGAGTAGCTCTTGTCTATTCCATATTTGACTTAAGGAACTTTATCTGTGCTCATTTCAATCTCTGGTTTTATGCAGCACCCCAACTCACCTTTCCCCTTAAGCAAGCATAAGTTGGTTTTCTAAATTTGAGAACCTGTTCTGTTTTGGAATTCAGTTCCTGTGTAGCCAAGTTTACATTCCGTGTATTAGTGATATCTTATGATGTTTCTTTTTCTGTGTAACTTATTTCAGTTAGAATCATCGTACCTGAATCCACTCATTATGCTGCTACGGGCCTGATGACATAGATTTCATTGCTGAGTGATACTGCATTGTACGTAAGTACCACAAGTTCTTTATCCATTTTTCACTTTCTGCGATGTTGAACTTGTACTGTAAACGAGGTTCTTGTAAACAGAGCCGTTCCAAACTTTGGGGTGGCTGTGTCTTTTTGATTTTAATTTCCCTAAGCTATAGGACCATAAGTGGCAGTGCCCTAGGCTCTGTTGCTTTGTTTTTTAGTTGTTTCAGGACACACCATACACTTTTCCCGAGTGGTTGTTGGCAATTTACATCCCGCCCATCAGCATAACAAGGCTCCCAGTTCTCCATGGCCTGTCCTGCCTTTCTGGATTTTACACTTTTTTCAGATGGCCCTTTTGACCGGGGGGAAGTGAGACTTCATTGTAGTGCAGATTTCCTTTGCAAGCTTGCTTGGTTGGCCAAAAAGGGCGTATGCGCTTTTTCCTGAATATATTCAGGAAAAAACGCATACGCCCTTTTTGGCCAAGTGCATCATTGTGGACGTTCTGCCTCTTTTCCTATGCTTTCAATGCAATTCCAGTCTACCTCCTGAAATCGGTTTCCTGCAATTCTGCCCCGCTTTCAAGTCCTCTTGGCAGCCTTACTTCAGTCTATTTTTGGACGATAGCTGTCATTTATAACTCTGCAGGTTTGTGAATTACAGTGCCCCTGAGCTCCTTTCTTCAATTCGCTTTCTTGTGACCTGGCCGCAACACCGCAGGATGGCTTCAGGCCCTAATCTGGTTCCGGGCCGGCACGCTGAGCCTTTGGTTAATTCCTCTTCCTGGTGGGAAATGAGAGTTAAATTTGCCCGTCCAGACACCTCCAGCTAGCCTCTCATTGGTTCTCGCTATTCCTGTTCATCTTCCGCAGAAATTGCAAACTGGGCCAAACAGGAGGTTAAAGGGACTGACTCTCCAAGTGGGGAGAGTGTTAGTAAAGCGTCTGGAATGTTGCACCCGAGTACCAGGGGAGGAAAACTGAGACATATTTGAACATGTCTCCCGATCACATGGTTGATCATACTCTGGGTTCCACATGCATGTTTTAGCTGAAGGAAGAATACCTTAAACCTGGGTAGTTGAAACCCGTGGAATGGGTACCATGCAATATGACTTCAAAGGGTCTTCATCTGCTCACCGAACCTCTCCAATCCTATCACTGCTGCGTTTATGCCCCTGTACACATGCTTGATTCTCTTTCGGAGACATAGCAATCCATAGGTTTTAAGATACTTACTAGTCAGGTACATTCTTAGGCGTTTAATATGGGGTGTTGAGTCCATTTCGTTGAGCAAGGAGTAGCTCTTGTCTATTCCATATTTGGCTTAAGGAACTTTATCTGTGCTCATTTCAATCTCTGGTTTTATGCAGCACCCCAACTCACCTTTACCCTTAAGCAAGAATACGTTGGTTTTCTAAATTTGAGACCCTGTTCTGTTCTGTAATTCAGTTCCTGTGTAGCCAAGTTTACATTCCGTGTATTACTGATATCTTATGATGTTTCTTTTTCTGTGTGACTTACTTCAGTTAGAATCATCATACCTGAATCCACTCATTGTGCTGCTAAGGGCCTGATGACACAGATTTCATTGCTGAGTGATATTGCTTTGTAAGTAAATACCACAACTTCTTTATCCATTTTTCACTTTCTGCGATGTTGAACTTGTACTGTAAACGAGGTTCTTGTAAACAGAGCCGTTCCAAACTTTGGGGTGGCTGTGTCTTTTTGATTTTAATTTCCCTAAGCTATAGGACCATAAGTGGAAGTGCCCTAGGTTCTGTTGCTTTGTTTTTTAGATGTTTCAGGAAACACCATACACTTCTCCCGAGTGTCTGTTGGCAATTTACATCCCGCCCATCAGCATAACAAGGCTCCCAGTTCTCCATGGCCTGTCCTGCCTTTCTGGATTTTACACTTTTTTCAGATGGCCCTTTTGACCGGGGGGAAGTGAGACTTCATTGTAGTGCAGATTTCCTTTGCAAGCTTGCTTGGTTGGCCAAAAAGGGCGTATGCGTTTTTTCCTGAATATATTCAGGAAAAAACGCATACGCCCTTTTTGGCCAAGTGCATCATTGTGGACGTTCTGCCTCTTTTCCTATGCTTTCAATGCAATTCCAGTCTACCTCCTGAAATCGGTTTCCTGCAATTCTGCCCCGCTTTCAAGTCCTCTTGGCAGCCTTACTTCAGTATATTTTTGGACGATAGCTGTCATTTATAACTCTGCAGGTTTGTGAATTACAGTGCCCCTGAGCTCCTTTCTTCAACTCGCTTTCTTTTGAGCTGGCCGCAACACCGCAGGATGGCTTCAGGCCCTAATCTGGTTCCGGTACGGCACGCTGAGCCTTTGGTTATTTCCTCTTCCTGGTGGGAAATGAGAGTTAAATTTGCCCGTCCAGACACCTCCAGCTAGCCTCTCATTGGTTCTCACTATTCCTGTTCATCTTCCGCAGAAATTGCAAACTGGGCCAAACAGGAGGTTAAAGGCGCTGACTCTCCAAGTGGGGAGAGTGTTAGTAAAGCGTCTGGAATGTTGCACCCGAGTACCAGGGGAGGAAAACTGAGACATATTTGAACACGTCTCCCGTTCACATGGTTGATCATACTTGGGTTCCACATGCATGTTTTCGCTGAAGGAAGAATACCTTAAACATGGAGAGTTGAGACCCGTGTAATGGGTACCATGCAATATGAATTCAAAGGGTCTTCATTTGCTCACCGAACCTCTCCAATCCTATCACTGCTGCGTTTATGCCCCTGTACACATGCTTGATGCTCTTTCAGAGACATAGCAATCCATAGGTTTTAAGATACTTACTAGTCAGGTACATTCTTAGGCGTTTAATATGCGGTGTTGAGTCCATTTCGTTGAGCAAGGAGTAGCTCTTGTCTATTCCATATTTGACTTAAGGAACTTTATCTGTGCTCATTTCAATCTCTGGTTTTATGCAGCACCCCAACTCACCTTTACCCTTAAGCAAGCATAAGTTGGTTTTCTAAATTTGAGACCCTGTTCTGTTCTGTAATTCAGTTCCTGTGTAGCCAAGTTTACATTCCGTGTATTACTGATATCTTATGATGTTTCTTTTTCTGTGTGACTTACTTCAGTTAGAATCATCATACCTGAATCCACTCATTGTGATGCTAAGGGCCTGATGACATAGATTTCATTGCTGAGTGATATTGCTTTGTAAGTAAATACCACAACTTCTTTATCCATTTTTCACTTTCTGCGATGTTGAACTTGTACTGTAAACGAGGTTCTTGTAAACAGAGCCGTTCCAAACTTTGGGGTGGCTGTGTCTTTTTGATTTTAATTTCCCTAAGCTATAGGACCATAAGTGGCAGTGCCCTAGGCTCTGTTGCTTTGTTTTTTAGATGTTTCAGGAGACACCATACACTTCTCCCGAGTGTCTGTTGGCAATTTACATCCCGCCCATCAGCATAACAAGGCTCCCAGTTCTCCATGGCCTGTCCTGCCTTTCTGGATTTTACACTTTTATCAGATGGCCCTTTTGACCGGGGGGAAGTGAGACTTCATTGTAGTGCAGATTTCCTTTGCAAGCTTGCTTGGTTGGCCAAAAAGGGCGTATGCGTTTTTTCCTAAATATATTCAGGAAAAAACGCATACGCCCTTTTTGGCCAAGTGCATCATTGTGGACGTTCTGCCTCTTTTCCTATGCTTTCAATGCAATTCCAGTCTACCTCCTGAAATCGGTTTCCTGCAATTCTGCCCCGCTTTCAAGTCCTCTTGGCAGCCTTACTTCAGTCTATTTTTGGACGATAGCTGTCATTTATAACTCTGCAGGTTTGTGAATTACAGTGTGCCTGAGCTCCTTTCTTCAACTCGCTTTCTTTTGAGCTGGCCGCAACACCGCAGGATGGCTTCAGGCCCTAATCTGGTTCCGGCACGGCACGCTGAGCGTTTGGTTAATTCCTCTTCCTGGTGGGAAATGAGAGTTAAATTTGCCCGTCCAGACACCTCCAGCTAACCTCTCATTGGTTCTCGCTATTCCTGTTCATCTTCCACAGAAATTGCAAACTGGGCCAAACAGGAGGTTAAAGGCGCTGACTCTCCAAGTGGGGAGAGTGTTAGTAAAGCGTCTGGAATGTTGCACCCGAGTACCAGGGGAGGAAAACTGAGACATATTTGAACACGTCTCCCGTTCACATGGTTGATCATACTTGGGTTCCACATGCATGTTTTAGCTGAAGGAAGAATACCTTAAACCTGGAGAGTTGAGACCCGTGTAATGGGTACCATGCAATATGACTTCAAAGGGTCTTCATTTGCTCACCGAACCTCTCCAATCCTATCACTGCTGCGTTTATGCCCCTGTACACATGCTTGATTCTCTTTCGGAGACATAGCAATCCATAGGTTTTAAGATACTTACTAGTCAGGTACATTCTTAGGCGTTTAATATGGGGTGTTGAGTCCATTTCGTTGAGCAAGGAGTAGCTCTTGTCTATTCCATATTTGGCTTAAGGAACTTTATCTGTGCTCATTTCAATCTCTGGTTTTATGCAGCACCCCAACTCACCTTTACCCTTAAGCAAGCATAAGTTGGTTTTCTAAATTTGAGACCCTGTTCTGTTCTGTAATTCAGTTCCTGTGTAGCCAAGTTTACATTCCGTGTATTAGTGATATCTTATGATGTTTCTTTTTCTGTGTAACTTATTTCAGTTAGAATCATCATACCTGAATCCACTCATTATGCTGCTACGGGCCTGATGACATAGATTTCATTGCTGAGTGATACTGCATTGTACGTAAGTACCACAAGTTCTTTATCCATTTTTCACTTTCTGCGATGTTGAACTTGTACTGTAAACGAGGTTCTTGTAAACAGAGCCGTTCCAAACTTTGGGGTGGCTGTGTCTTTTTGATTTTAATTTCCCTAAGCTATAGGACCATAAGTGGAAGTGCCCTAGGCTCTGTTGCATTGTTTTTTAGATGTTTCAGGAAACACCATACACTTCTCCAGAGTGTCTGTTGGCAATTTACATCCCGCCCATCAGCATAACATGGCTCCCAGTTCTCAATGGCCTGTTGCCTTTCTAGATTTTACACTTTTTTCAGATGGCCCTTTTGACCGGGGGGAAGTGAGACTTCATTGTAGTGCAGATTTCCTTTGCAAGCTTGCTTGGTTGGCCAAAAAGGGCGTATGCGTTTTTTCCTGAATATATTCAGGAAAAAACGCATACGCCCTTTTTGGCCAAGTGCATCATTGTGGACGTTCTGCCTCTTTTCCTATGCTTTCAATGCAATTCCAGTCTACCTCCTGAAATCGGTTTCCTGCAATTCTGCCCCGCTTTCAAGTCCTCTTGGCAGCCTTACTTCAGTCTATTTTTGGACGATAGCTGTCATTTATAACTCTGCAGGTTTGTGAATTACAGTGCCCCTGAGCTCCTTTCTTCAACTCGCTTTCTTGTGACCTGGCCGCAACACCGCAGGATGGCTTCAGGCCCTAATCTGGTTCCGGCCCGGCATGCTGAGCCTTTGGTTAATTCCTCTTCCTGGTGGGAAATGAGAGTTAAATTTGCCCGTTCAGACACCTCCAGCTAGTCTGTCATTGGTTCTCGCTATTCCTGTTCATCCTCCGCAGAAATTGCAAACTGGGCCAAACAGGAGGTTAAAGGGACTGACTCTTCAAGTCGGGAGAGTGTTAGTAAAGCGTCTGGAATGTTGCACCCGAGTACCAGGGGAGGAAAACTGAGACATATTTGAACACGTCTCCCGTTCACATGGTTGATCATACTCTGGGTTCCAAATGCATGTTTTAGCTGAAGGAAGAATACCTTAAACCTGGAGAGTTGAGACCCGTGGAATGGGTACCATGCAATATGACTTCAAAGGGTCTTCATTTGCTCACCGAACCTCTCCCATCCTATCACTGCTGCGTTTATGCCCCTGTACACACGCTTGATTCTCTTTTGGAGACATAGCAATCCATAGGTTTTAAGATACTTACTAGTCAGGTACATTCTTAGGCGTTTAATATGGGGTGTTGAGTCCATTTCGTTGAGCAAGGAGTAGCTCTTGTCTATTCCATATTTGGCTTAAGGAACTTTATCTGTGCTCATTTCAATCTCTGGTTTTATGCAGCACCCCAACTCACCTTTCCCCTTAAGCAAGCGTAAGTTGGTTTTCTAAATTTGAGACCCTGTTCTGTTTTGGAATGCAGTTCCTGTGTAGCCAAGTTTACATTCCGTGTATTAGTGATATCTTATGATGTTTCTTTTTCTGTGTGACTTATTTCAGTTAGAATCATCGTACCTGAATCCACTCATTATGCTGCTACGGGCCTGATGACATAGATTTCATTGCTGAGTGATATTGCTTTGTAAGTAAATACCACAACTTCTTTATGCATTTTTCACTTTCTGCGATGTTGAACTTGTACTGTAAACGAGGTTCTTGTAAACAGAGGCGTCCCAAACTTTGGGGTGGCTGTGTCTTTTTGATTTTAATTTCCCTAAGCTATAGGACCATAAGTGGCAGTGCCCTAGGCTCTGTTGCTTTGTTTTTTAGATGTTTCAGGAAACACCATACACTTCTCCCGAGTGTCTGTTGGCAATTTACATCCCGCCCATCAGCATAACAAGGCTCCCAGTTCTCCATGGCCTGTCCTGCCTTTCTGGATTTTACACTTTTTTCAGATGGCCCTTTTGACCGGGGGGATGTGAGACTTCATTGTAGTGCAGATTTCCTTTGCAAGCTTGCTTGGTTGGCCAAAAAGGGCGTATGCGTTTTTTCCTGAATATATTCAGGAAAAAACGCATACGCCCTTTTTGGCCAAGTGCATCATTGTGGACGTTCTGCCTCTTTTCCTATGCTTTCAATGCAATTCCAGTCTACCTCCTGAAATCGGTTTCCTGCAATTCTGCCCCGCTTTCAAGTCCTCTTGGCAGCCTTACTTCAGTCTATTTTTGGACGATAGCTGTCATTTATAACTCTGCAGGTTTGTGAATTACAGTGCCCCTGAGCTCCTTTCTTCAACTCGCTTTCTTTTGAGCTGGCCGCAACACCGCAGGATGGCTTCAGGCCCTAATCTGGTTCCGGCCCGGCATGCTGAGCCTTTGGTTAATTCCTCTTCCTGGTGGGAAATGAGAGTTAAATTTGCCCGTCCAGACACCTCCAGCTAGCCTCTCATTGGTTCTTGCTATTCCTTTTCATCTTCCGCAGAAATTGCAAACTGGGCCAAACAGGAGGTTAAAGGGACTGACTCTCCAAGTCGGGAGAGTGTTAGTAAAGCGTCTGGAATGTTGCACCCGAGTACCAGGGGAGGAAAACTGAGACATATTTGAACACGTCTCCCGTTCACATGGTTGATCATACTCTGGGTTCCACATGCATGTTTTAGCTGAAGGAAGAATACCTTAAACCTGGAGAGTTGAGACCCGTGGAATGGGTACCATGCAATATGACTTCAAAGGGTCTTCATTTGCTCACCGAACCTCTCCCATCCTATCACTGCTGCGTTTATGCCCCTGTACACACGCTTGATTCTCTTTTGGAGACATAGCAATCCATAGGTTTTAACATACTTACTAGTCAGGTACATTCTTAGGGGTTTAATATGGGGTTTTGAGTCCATTTCATTGAGCAAGGAGTAGCTCTTGTCTATTCCATATTTGGCTTAAGGAACTTTATCTGTGCTCATTTCAATCTCTGGTTTTATGCAGCACCCCAACTCACCTTTCCCCTTAAGCAAGCATAAGTTGGTTTTCTAAATTTGAGACCCTGTTCTGTTTTGGATTGCAGTTCCTGTGTAGCCAAGTTTACATTCCGTGTATTAGTGATATCTTATGATGTTTCTTTTTCTGTGTGACTTATTTCAGTTAGAATCATCGTACCTGAATCCACTCATTATGCTGCTACGGGCCTGATGACATAGATTTCATTGCTGAGTGATACTGCATTGTACGTAAGTACCACAAGTTCTTTATCCATTTTTCACTTTCTGCGATGTTGAACTTGTACTGTAAACGAGGTTCTTGTAAACAGAGGCGTCCCAAACTTTGGGGTGGCTGTGTCTTTTTGATTTTAATTTCCCTAAGCTATAGGACCATAAGTGGCAGTGCCCTAGGCTCTGTTGCTTTGTTTTTTAGATGTTTCAGGAAACACCATACACTTCTCCCGAGTGTCTGTTGGCAATTTACATCCCGCCCATCAGCATAACAAGGCTCCCAGTTCTCCATGGCCTGTCCTGCCTTTCTGGATTTTACACTTTTTTCAGATGGCCCTTTTGACCGGGGGGAAGTGAGACTTCATTGTAGTGCAGATTTCCTTTGCAAGCTTGCTTGGTTGGCCAAAAAGGGCGTATGCGTTTTTTCCTGAATATATTCAGGAAAAAACGCATACGCCCTTTTTGGCCAAGTGCATCATTGTGGACGTTCTGCCTCTTTTCCTATGCTTTCAATGCAATTCCAGTCTACCTCCTGAAATCGGTTTCCTGCAATTCTGCCCCGCTTTCAAGTCCTCTTGGCAGCCTTACTTCAGTCTATTTTTGGACGATAGCTGTCATTTATAACTCTGCAGGTTTGTGAATTACAGTGCCCCTGAGCTCCTTTCTTCAACTCGCTTTCTTTTGAACTGGCCGCAACACCGCATGATGGCTTCAGGCACTAATCTGGTTCCGGCCCGGCATGCTGAGCCTTTGGTTAATTCCTCTTCCTGGTGGGAAATGAGAGTTAAATTTGCCCGTCCAGACACCTCCAGCTAGCCTCTCATTGGTTCTTGCTATTCCTTTTCATCTTCCGCAGAAATTGCAAACTGGGCCAAACAGGAGGTTAAAGGGACTGACTCTCCAAGTCGGGAGAGTGTTAGTAAAGCGTCTGGAATGTTGCACCCGAGTACCAGGGGAGGAAAACTGAGACATATTTGAACACATCTCCCATTCACATGGTTGATCATACTTGCGTTCCACATGCATGTTTTAGCTGAAGGAAGAATACCTTAAACCTGGGTAGTTGAAACCCGTGGAATGGGTACCATGCAATATGACTTCAAAGGGTCTTCATTTGCTCACCGAACCTCTCCAATCCTATCACTGCTGCGTTTATGCCCCTGTACACATGCTTGATTCTCTTTCGGAGACATAGCAATCCATAGGTTTTAAGATACTTACTAGTCAGGTACATTCTTAGGCGTTTAATATGGGGTGTTGAGTCCATTTCGTTGAGCAAGGAGTAGCTCTTGTCTATTCCATATTTGGCTTAAGGAACTTTATCTGTGCTCATTTCAATCTCTGGTTTTATGCAGCACCCCAACTCACCTTTCCCCTTAAGCAAGCATAAGTTGGTTTTCTAAATTTGAGACCCTGTTCTGTTCTGTAATTCAGTTCCTGTGTAGCCAAGTTTACATTCCGTGTATTACTGATATCTTATGATGTTTCTTTTTCTGTGTGACTTATTTCAGTTAGAATCATCATACCTGAATCCACTCATTGTGCTGCTAAGGGCCTGATGACACAGATTTCATTGCTGAGTGATATTGCTTTGTAAGTAAATACCACAACTTCTTTATGCATTTTTCACTTTCTGCGATGTTGAACTTGTACTGTAAACGAGGTTCTTGTAAACAGAGGCGTCCCAAACTTTGGGGTGGCTGTGTCTTTTTGATTTTAATTTCCCTAAGCTATAGGACCATAAGTGGAAGTGCCCTAGGCTCTGTTGCTTTGTTTTTTAGATGTTTCAGGAAACACCATACACTTCTCCCGAGTGGTTGTTGGCAATTTACATCCCGCCCATCAGCATAACAAGGCTCCCAGTTCTCCATGGCCTGTCCTGCCTTTCTGGATTTTACACTTTTTTCAGATGGCCCTTTTGACCGGGGGGAAGTGAGACTTCATTGTAGTGCAGATTTCCTTTGCAAGCTTGCTTGGTTGGCCAAAAAGGGCGTATGCGTTTTTTCCTGAATATATTCAGGAAAAAACGCATACGCCCTTTTTGGCCAAGTGCATCATTGTGGACGTTCTGCCTCTTTTCCTATGCTTTCAATGCAATTCCAGTCTACCTCCTGAAATCGGTTTCCTGCAATTCTGCCCCGCTTTCAAGTCCTCTTGGCAGCCTTACTTCAGTCTATTTTTGGATGATAGCTGTCATTTATAACTCTGCAGGTTTGTGAATTACAGTGCCCCTGAGCTCCTTTCTTCAACTCGCTTTCTTGTGACCTGGCCGCAACACCGCAGGATGGCTTCAGGCCCTAATCTGGTTCCGGCCCGGCATGCTGAGCCTTTGGTTAATTCCTCTTCCTGGTGGGAAATGAGAGTTAAATTTGCCCGTCCAGACACCTCCAGCTAGCCTCTCATTGGTTCTCGCTATTCCTGTTCATCTTCCGCAGAAATTGCAAACTGGGCCAAACAGGAGGTTAAAGGGACTGACTCTCCAAGTGGGGAGAGTGTTAGTAAAGCGTCTGGAATGTTGCACCCGAGTACCAGGGGAGGAAAACTGAGACATATTTGAACACGTCTCCCGATCACATGGTTGATCATACTCTGGGTTCCACATGCATGTTTTAGCTGAAGGAAGAATACCTTAAACCTGGGTAGTTGAAACCCGTGGAATGGGTACCATGCAATATGACTTCAAAGGGTCTTCATTTGCTCACCGAACCTCTCCAATCCTATCACTGCTGCGTTTATGCCCCTGTACACACGCTTGATTCTCTTTTGGAGACATAGCAATCCATACGTTTTAAGATACTTACTAGTCAGGTACATTCTTAGGCGTTTAATATGCGGTGTTGAGTCCATTTCGTTGAGCAAGGAGTAGCTCTTGTCTATTCCATATTTGGCTTAAGGAACTTTATCTGTGCTCATTTCAATTTCTGGTTTTATGCAGCACCCCAACTCAACTTTACCCTTAAGCAAGAATAAGTTGGTTTTCTAAATTTGAGACCCTGTTCTGTTCTGTAATTCAGTTCCTGTGTAGCCAAGTTTACATTCCGTGTATTACTGATATCTTATGATGTTTCTTTTTCTGTGTGACTTATTTCAGTTAGAATCATCATACCTGAATCCACTCATTGTGCTGCTAAGGGCCTGATGACACAGATTTCATTGCTGAGTGATATTGCTTTGTAAGTAAATACCACAACTTCTTTATCCATTTTTCACTTTCTGCGATGTTGAACTTGTACTGTAAACGAGGTTCTTGTAAACAGAGGCGTCCCAAACTTTGGGGTGGCTGTGTCTTTTTGATTTTAATTTCCCTAAACTATAGGACCATAAGTGGCAGTGCCCTAGGCTCTGTTGCTTTGTTTTTTAGATGTTTCAGGAAACACCATACACTTCTCCCGAGTGGTTGTTGGCAATTTACATCCCGCCCATCAGCATAACAAGGCTCCCAGTTCTCCATGGCCTGTCCTGCCTTTCTGGATTTTACACTTTTTTCAGATGGCCCTTTTGACCGGGGGGAAGTGAGACTTCATTGTAGTGCAGATTTCCTTTGCAAGCTTGCTTGGTTGGCCAAAAAGGGCGTATGCGTTTTTTCCTGAATATATTCAGGAAAAATCGCATACGCCCTTTTTGGCCAAGTGCATCATTGTGGACGTTCTGCCTCTTTTCCTATGCTTTCAATGCAATTCCAGTCTACCTCCTGAAATCGGTTTCCTGCAATTCTGCCCCGCTTTCAAGTCCTCTTGGCAGCCTTACTTCAGTCTATTTTTGGACGATAGCTGTCATTTATAACTCTGCAGGTTTGTGAATTACAGTGCCCCTGAGCTCCTTTCTTCAACTCGCTTTCTTTTGAACTGGCCGCAACACCGCATGATGGCTTCAGGCACTAATCTGGTTCCGGCCCGGCATGCTGAGCCTTTGGTTAATTCCTCTTCCTGGTGGGAAATGAGAGTTAAATTTGCCCGTCCAGACACCTCCAGCTAGCCTCTCATTGGTTCTTGCTATTCCTTTTCATCTTCCGCAGAAATTGCAAACTGGGCCAAACAGGAGGTTAAAGGGACTGACTCTCCAAGTCGGGAGAGTGTTAGTAAAGCGTCTGGAATGTTGCACCCGAGTACCAGGGGAGGAAAACTGAGACATATTTGAACACATCTCCCATTCACATGGTTGAGCATACTTGCGTTCCACATGCATGTTTTAGCTGAAGAAAGAATACCTTAAACCTGGAGAGTTAAGACCCGTGTAATGGGTACCATGCAATATGACTTCAAAGGGTCTTCATTTGCTCACCGAACCTCTCCAATCCTATCACTGCTGCGTTTATGCCCCTGTACACATGCTTGATTCTCTTTCGGAGACATAGCAATCCATAGGTTTTAAGATACTTACTAGTCAGGTACATTCTTAGGCGTTTAATATGGGGTGTTGAGTCCATTTCGTTGAGCAAGGAGTAGCTCTTGTCTATTCCATATTTGGCTTAAGGAACTTTATCTGTGCTCATTTCAATCTCTGGTTTTATGCAGCACCCCAACTCACCTTTACCCTTAAGCAAGAATAAGTTGGTTTTCTAAATTTGAGACCCTGTTCTGTTCTGTAATTCAGTTCCTGTGTAGCCAAGTTTACATTCCGTGTATTACTGATATCTTATGATGTTTCTTTTTCTGTGTGACTTATTTCAGTTAGAATCATCATACCTGAATCCACGCATTGTGCTGCTAAGGGCCTGATGACACAGATTTCATTGCTGAGTGATATTGCTTTGTAAGTAAATACCACAACTTCTTTATCCATTTTTCACGTTCTGTGATGTTGAACTTGTACTGTAAACGAGGTTCTTGTAAACAGAGCCGTTCCAAACTTTGGGATGGCTGTGTCTTTTTCATTTTAACTTCCCTAAGCTATAGGACCATAAGTGGCAGTGCCCTAGGCTCTGTTGCTTTGTTTTTTAGATGTTTCAGGAAACACCATACACTTCTCCCGAGTGGTTGTTGGCAATTTACATCCCGCCCATCAGCATAACAAGGCTCCCAGTTCTCCATGGCCTGTCCTGCCTTTCTGGATTTTACACTTTTTTCAGATGGCCCTTTTGACCGGGGGGAAGTGAGACTTCATTGTAGTGCAGATTTCCTTTGCAAGCTTGCTTGGTTGGCCAAAAAGGGCGTATGCGTTTTTTCCTGAATATATTCAGGAAAAAACGCATACGCCCTTTTTGGCCAAGTGCATCATTGTGGACGTTCTGCCTCTTTTCCTATGCTTTCAATGCAATTCCAGTCTACCTCCTGAAATCGGTTTCCTGCAATTCTGCCCCGCTTTCAAGTCCTCTTGGCAGCCTTACTTCAGTCTATTTTTGGACGATAGCTGTCATTTATAACTCTGCAGGTTTGTGAATTACAGTGCCCCTGAGCTCCTTTCTTCAACTCGCTTTCTTGTGACCTGGCCGCAACACCGCAGGATGGCTTCAGGCCCTAATCTGGTTCCGGCCCGGCATGCTGAGCCTTTGGTTAATTCCTCTTCCTGGTGGGAAATGAGAGTTAAATTTGCCCGTTCAGACACCTCCAGCTAGTCTCTCATTGGTTCTCGCTATTCCTGTTCATCCTCCGCAGAAATTGCAAACTGGGCCAAACAGGAGGTTAAAGGGACTGACTCTCCAAGTGGGGAGAGTGTTAGTAAAGCGTCTGGAATGTTGCACCCGAGTACCAGGGGAGGAAAACTGAGACATATTTGAACACGTCTCCCATTCACATGGTTGATCATACTCTGGGTTCCACATGCATGTTTTAGCTGAAGGAAGAATACCTTAAACCTGGAGAGTTGAGACCCGTGGAATGGGTGCCATGCAATATGACTTCAAAGGGTCTTCATTTGCTCACCGAACCTCTCCAATCCTATCACTACTGCATTTATGCCCCTGTACACACGCTTGATTCTCTTTTGGAGACATAGCAATCCATAGGTTTTAAGATACTTACTAGTCAGGTACATTCTTAGGCGTTTAATATGGGGTGTTGAGTCCATTTCGTTGAGCAAGGAGTAGGCCTTGTCTATTCCATATTTGGCTTAAGGAACTTTATCTGTTCTCATTTCAATCTCTGGTTTTATGCAGCACCCCAACTCACCTTTCCCCTTAAGCAAGCATAAGTTGGTTTTCTAAATTTGAGACCCTGTTCTGTTTTGGAATGCAGTTCCTGTGTAGCCAAGTTTACATTCCGTGTATTAGTGATATCTTATGATGTTTCTTTTTCTGTGTGACTTATTTCAGTTAGAATCATCGTACCTGAATCCACTCATTATGCTGCTACGGGCCTGATGACATAGATTTCATTGCTGAGTGATACTGCATTGTACGTAAGTACCACAAGTTCTTTATCCATTTTTCACTTTCTGTGATATTGAACTTGTACGGTAAACGAGGTTCTTGTAAACGGAGGCGTCCCAAACTTTGGGGTGGCTGTGTCTTTTTGATTTTAATTTCCCTAAGCTATAGGACCATAAGTGGCAGTGCCCTAGGCTCTGTTGCTTTGTTTTTTAGATGTTTCAGGAAACACCATACACTTCTCCCGAGTGGTTGTTGGCAATTTACATCCCGCCCATCAGCATAACAAGGCTCCCAGTTCTCCATGGCCTGTCCTGCCTTTCTGGATTTTACACTTTTTTCAGATGGCCCTTTTGACCGGGGGGAAGTGAGACTTCATTGTAGTGCAGATTTCCTTTGCAAGCTTGCTTGGTTGGCCAAAAAGGGCGTATGCGTTTTTTCCTGAATATATTCAGGAAAAAACGCATACGCCCTTTTTGGCCAAGTGCATCATTGTGGACGTTCTGCCTCTTTTCCTATGCTTTCAATGCAATTCCAGTCTACCTCCTGAAATCGGTTTCCTGCAATTCTGCCCCGCTTTCAAGTCCTCTTGGCAGCCTTACTTCAGTCTATTTTTGGACGATAGCTGTCATTTATAACTCTGCAGGTTTGTGAATTACAGTGCCCCTGAGCTCCTTTCTTCAACTCGCTTTCTTGTGAACTGGCCGCAACACCGCAGGATGGCTTCAGGCCCTAATCTGGTTCCGGCGCGGCATGCTGAGCCTTTGGTTAATTCCTCTTCCTGGTGGGAAATGAGAGTTAAATTTGCCCGTCCAGACACCTCCAGCTAGCCTCTCATTGGTTCTTGCTATTCCTTTTCATCTTCCGCAGAAATTGCAAACTGGGCCAAACAGGAGGTTAAAGGGACTGACTCTCCAAGTCGGGAGAGTGTTAGTAAAGCGTCTGGAATGTTGCACCCGAGTACCAGGGGAGGAAAACTGAGACATATTTGAACACATCTCCCGTTCACATGGTTGATCATACTCTGGGTTCCACATGCATGTTTTAGCTGAAGGAAGAATACCTTAAACCTGGAGATTTGAGACCCGTGGAATGGGTACCATGCAATATGACTTCAAAGGGTCTTCATTTGCTCACCGAACCTCTCCAATCCTATCACTGCTGCGTTTATTCCCCTGTACACACGCTTGATTCTCTTTTGGAGACATAGCAATCCATAGGTTTTAAGATACTTACTAGTCAGGTACATTCTTAGGGGTTTAATATGCGGTGTTGAGTCCATTTCGTTGAGCAAGGAGTAGCTCTTGTCTATTCCATATTTGGCTTAAGGAACTTTATCTGTGCTCATTTCAATCTCTGGTTTTATGCAGCACCCCAACTCACCTTTACCCTTAAGCAAGCATAAGTTGGTTTTCTAAATTTGAGACCCTGTTCTGTTCTGTAATTCAGTTCCTGTGTAGCCAAGTTTACATTCCATGTATTACTGATATCTTATGATGTTTCTTTTTCTGTGTGACTTATTTCAGTTAGAATCATCATACCTGAATCCACTCATTGTGATGCTAAGGGCCTGATGACATAGATTTCATTGCTGAGTGATATTGCTTTGTAAGTAAATACCACAACTTCTTTATCCATTTTTCACTTTCTGCGATGTTGAACTTGTACTGTAAACGAGGTTCTTGTAAACAGAGGCGTCCCAAACTTTGGGGTGGCTGTGTCTTTTTGATTTTAATTTCCCTAAGCTATAGGACCATAAGTGGCAGTGCCCTAGGCTCTGTTGCTTTGTTTTTTAGATGTTTCAGGAAACACCATACACTTCTCCCGAGTGGTTGTTGGCAATTTACATCCCGCCCATCAGCATAACAAGGCTCCCAGTTCTCCATGGCCTGTCCTGCCTTTCTGGATTTTACACTTTTTTCAGATGGCCCTTTTGACCGGGGGGAAGTGAGACTTCATTGTAGTGCAGATTTCCTTTGCAAGCTTGCTTGGTTGGCCAAAAAGGGCGTATGCGTTTTTTCCTGAATATATTCAGGAAAAAACGCATACGCCCTTTTTGGCCAAGTGCATCATTGTGGACGTTCTGCCTCTTTTCCTATGCTTTCAATGCAATTCCAGTCTACCTCCTGAAATCGGTTTCCTGCAATTCTGCCCCGCTTTCAAGTCCTCTTGGCAGCCTTACTTCAGTCTATTTTTGGACGATAGCTGTCATTTATAACTCTGCAGGTTTGTGAATTACAGTGCCCCTGAGCTCCTTTCTTCAACTCGCTTTCTTGTGAACTGGCCGCAACACCGCAGGATGGCTTCAGGCCCTAATCTGGTTCCGGCGCGGCATGCTGAGCCTTTGGTTAATTCCTCTTCCTGGTGGGAAATGAGAGTTAAATTTGCCCGTCCAGACACCTCCAGCTAGCCTCTCATTGGTTCTTGCTATTCCTTTTCATCTTCCGCAGAAATTGCAAACTGGGCCAAACAGGAGGTTAAAGGGACTGACTCTCCAAGTCGGGAGAGTGTTAGTAAAGCGTCTGGAATGTTGCACCCGAGTACCAGGGGAGGAAAACTGAGACATATTTGAACACATCTCCCGTTCACATGGTTGATCATACTCTGGGTTCCACATGCATGTTTTAGCTGAAGGAAGAATACCTTAAACCTGGAGATTTGAGACCCGTGGAATGGGTACCATGCAATATGACTTCAAAGGGTCTTCATTTGCTCACCGAACCTCTCCAATCCTATCACTGCTGCGTTTATTCCCCTGTACACACGCTTGATTCTCTTTTGGAGACATAGCAATCCATAGGTTTTAAGATACTTACTAGTCAGGTACATTCTTAGGGGTTTAATATGCGGTGTTGAGTCCATTTCGTTGAGCAAGGAGTAGCTCTTCTCTATTCCATATTTGGCTTAAGGAACTTTATCTGTGCTCATTTCAATCTCTGGTTTTATGCAGCACCCCAACTCACCTTTACCCTTAAGCAAGCATAAGTTGGTTTTCTAAATTTGAGACCCTGTTCTGTTCTGTAATTCAGTTCCTGTGTAGCCAAGTTTACATTCCATGTATTACTGATATCTTATGATGTTTCTTTTTCTGTGTGACTTATTTCAGGTAGAATCATCATACCTGAATCCACTCATTGTGATGCTAAGGGCCTGATGACATAGATTTCATTGCTGAGTGATATTGCTTTGTAAGTAAATACCACAACTTCTTTATCCATTTTTCACTTTCTGCGATGTTGAACTTGTACTGTAAACGAGGTTCTTGTAAACAGAGGCGTCCCAAACTTTGGGGTGGCTGTGTCTTTTTGATTTTAATTTCCCTAAGCTATAGGACCATAAGTGGCAGTGCCCTAGGCTCTGTTGCTTTGTTTTTTAGATGTTTCAGGAAACACCATACACTTCTCCCGAGTGGTTGTTGGCAATTTACATCCCGCCCATCAGCATAACAAGGCTCCCAGTTCTCCATGGCCTGTCCTGCCTTTCTGGATTTTACACTTTTTTCAGATGGCCCTTTTGACCAGGGGGAAGTGAGACTTCATTGTAGTGCAGATTTCCTTTGCAAGCTTGCTTGGTTGGCCAAAAAGGGCGTATGCGTTTTTTCCTGAATATATTCAGGAAAAAACGCATACGCCCTTTTTGGCCAAGTGCATCATTGTGGACGTTCTGCCTCTTTTCCTATGCTTTCAATGCAATTCCAGTCTACCTCCTGAAATCGGTTTCCTGCAATTCTGCCCCGCTTTCAAGTCCTCTTGGCAGCCTTACTTCAGTCTATTTTTGGACGATAGCTGTCATTTATAACTCTGCAGGTTTGTGAATTACAGTGCCCCTGAGCTCCTTTCTTCAACTCGCTTTCTTGTGACCTGGCCGCAACACCGCAGGATGGCTTCAGGCCCTAATCTGGTTCCGGTACGGCACGCTGAGCCTTTGGTTATTTCCTCTTCCTGGTGGGAAATGAGAGTTAAATTTGCCCGTCCAGACACCTCCAGCTAGCCTCTCATTGGTTCTCGCTATTCCTGTTCATCTTCCGCAGAAATTGCAAACTGGGCCAAACAGGAGGTTAAAGGGACTGACTCTCCAAGTCGGGAGAGTGTTAGTAAAGCGTCTGGAATGTTGCACCCGAGTACCAGGGGAGGAAAACTGAGACATATTTGAACACGTCTCCCGTTCACATGGTTGATCATACTTGGGTTCCACATGCATGTTTTACCTGAAGGAAGAATACCTTAAACCTGGAGAGTTAAGACCCGTGAAATGGGTACCATGCAATATGACTTCCAAGGGTCTTCATTTGCTCACCGAACCTCTCCAATCCTATCACTGCTGCGTTTATGCCCCTGTACACATGCTTGATTCTCTTTCGGAGACATAGCAATCCATAGGTTTTAAGATAATTACTAGTCAGGTACATTCTTAGGCGTTTAATATGCGGTGTTGAGTCCATTTCGTTGAGCAAGGAGTAGCTCTTGTCTATTCCATATTTGACTTAAGGAACTTTATCTGTGCTCATTTCAATCTCTGGTTTTATGCAGCACCCCAACTCACCTTTACCCTTAAGCAAGCATAAGTTGGTTTTCTACATTTGAGACACTATTCTGTTCTGTAATTCAGTTCCTGTGTAGCCAAGTTTACATTCCGTGTATTACTGATATCTTATGATGTTTCTTTTTCTGTGTGACTTATTTCAGTTAGAATCATCATACCTGAATCCACTCATTGTGCTGCTAAGGGCCTGATGACACAGATTTCATTGCTGAGTGATATTGCTTTGTAAGTAAATACCACAACTTCTTTATCCATTTTTCACTTTCTGCGATGTTGAACTTGTACTGTAAACGAGGTTCTTGTAAACAGAGCCGTTCCAAACTTTGGGGTGGCTGTGTCTTTTTGATTTTAATTTCCCTAAGCTATAGGACCATAAGTGGCAGTGCCCTAGGCTCTGTTGCTTTGTTTTTTAGATGTTTCAGGAAACACCATACACTTCTCCCGAGTGGTTGTTGGCAATTTACATCCCGCCCATCAGCATAACAAGGCTCCCAGTTCTCCATGGCCTGTCCTGCCTTTCTGGATTTTACACTTTTTTCAGATGGCCCTTTTGACCGGGGGGAAGTGAGACTTCATTGTAGTGCAGATTTCCTTTGCAAGCTTGCTTGGTTGGCCAAAAAGGGCGTATGCGTTTTTTCCTGAATATATTCAGGAAAAAACGCATACGCCCTTTTTGGCCAAGTGCATCATTGTGGACGTTCTGCCTCTTTTCCTATGCTTTCAATGCAATTCCAGTCTACCTCCTGAAATCGGTTTCCTGCAATTCTGCCCCGCTTTCAAGTCCTCTTGGCAGCCTTACTTCAGTCTATTTTTGGACGATAGCTGTCATTTATAACTCTGCAGGTTTGTGAATTACAGTGCCCCTGAGCTCCTTTCTTCAACTCGCTTTCTTGTGAACTGGCCGCAACACCGCAGGATGGCTTCAGGCCCTAATCTGGTTCCGGCGCGGCATGCTGAGCCTTTGGTTAATTCCTCTTCCTGGTGGGAAATGAGAGTTAAATTTGCCCGTCCAGACACCTCCAGCTAGCCTCTCATTGGTTCTTGCTATTCCTTTTCATCTTCCGCAGAAATTGCAAACTGGGCCAAACAGGAGGTTAAAGGGACTGACTCTCCAAGTCGGGAGAGTGTTAGTAAAGCGTCTGGAATGTTGCACCCGAGTACCAGGGGAGGAAAACTGAGACATATTTGAACACATCTCCCGTTCACATGGTTGATCATACTCTGGGTTCCACATGCATGTTTTAGCTGAAGGAAGAATACCTTAAACCTGGAGATTTGAGACCCGTGGAATGGGTACCATGCAATATGACTTCAAAGGGTCTTCATTTGCTCACCGAACCTCTCCAATCCTATCACTGCTGCGTTTATTCCCCTGTACACACGCTTGATTCTCTTTTGGAGACATAGCAATCCATAGGTTTTAAGATACTTACTAGTCAGGTACATTCTTAGGGGTTTAATATGCGGTGTTGAGTCCATTTCGTTGAGCAAGGAGTAGCTCTTGTCTATTCCATATTTGGCTTAAGGAACTTTATCTGTGCTCATTTCAATCTCTGGTTTTATGCAGCACCCCAACTCACCTTTACCCTTAAGCAAGCATAAGTTGGTTTTCTAAATTTGAGACCCTGTTCTGTTCTGTAATTCAGTTCCTGTGTAGCCAAGTTTACATTCCATGTATTACTGATATCTTATGATGTTTCTTTTTCTGTGTGACTTATTTCAGTTAGAATCATCATACCTGAATCCACTCATTGTGATGCTAAGGGCCTGATGACATAGATTTCATTGCTGAGTGATATTGCTTTGTAAGTAAATACCACAACTTCTTTATCCATTTTTCACTTTCTGCGATGTTGAACTTGTACTGTAAACGAGGTTCTTGTAAACAGAGGCGTCCCAAACTTTGGGGTGGCTGTGTCTTTTTGATTTTAATTTCCCTAAGCTATAGGACCATAAGTGGCAGTGCCCTAGGCTCTGTTGCTTTGTTTTTTAGATGTTTCAGGAAACACCATACACTTCTCCCGAGTGGTTGTTGGCAATTTACATCCCGCCCATCAGCATAACAAGGCTCCCAGTTCTCCATGGCCTGTCCTGCCTTTCTGGATTTTACACTTTTTTCAGATGGCCCTTTTGACCAGGGGGAAGTGAGACTTCATTGTAGTGCAGATTTCCTTTGCAAGCTTGCTTGGTTGGCCAAAAAGGGCGTATGCGTTTTTTCCTGAATATATTCAGGAAAAAACGCATACGCCCTTTTTGGCCAAGTGCATCATTGTGGACGTTCTGCCTCTTTTCCTATGCTTTCAATGCAATTCCAGTCTACCTCCTGAAATCGGTTTCCTGCAATTCTGCCCCGCTTTCAAGTCCTCTTGGCAGCCTTACTTCAGTCTATTTTTGGACGATAGCTGTCATTTATAACTCTGCAGGTTTGTGAATTACAGTGCCCCTGAGCTCCTTTCTTCAACTCGCTTTCTTGTGACCTGGCCGCAACACCGCAGGATGGCTTCAGGCCCTAATCTGGTTCCGGTACGGCACGCTGAGCCTTTGGTTATTTCCTCTTCCTGGTGGGAAATGAGAGTTAAATTTGCCCGTCCAGACACCTCCAGCTAGCCTCTCATTGGTTCTCGCTATTCCTGTTCATCTTCCGCAGAAATTGCAAACTGGGCCAAACAGGAGGTTAAAGGGACTGACTCTCCAAGTCGGGAGAGTGTTAGTAAAGCGTCTGGAATGTTGCACCCGAGTACCAGGGGAGGAAAACTGAGACATATTTGAACACGTCTCCCGTTCACATGGTTGATCATACTTGGGTTCCACATGCATGTTTTACCTGAAGGAAGAATACCTTAAACCTGGAGAGTTAAGACCCGTGAAATGGGTACCATGCAATATGACTTCCAAGGGTCTTCATTTGCTCACCGAACCTCTCCAATCCTATCACTGCTGCGTTTATGCCCCTGTACACATGCTTGATTCTCTTTCGGAGACATAGCAATCCATAGGTTTTAAGATAATTACTAGTCAGGTACATTCTTAGGCGTTTAATATGCGGTGTTGAGTCCATTTCGTTGAGCAAGGAGTAGCTCTTGTCTATTCCATATTTGACTTAAGGAACTTTATCTGTGCTCATTTCAATCTCTGGTTTTATGCAGCACCCCAACTCACCTTTACCCTTAAGCAAGCATAAGTTGGTTTTCTACATTTGAGACACTATTCTGTTCTGTAATTCAGTTCCTGTGTAGCCAAGTTTACATTCCGTGTATTACTGATATCTTATGATGTTTCTTTTTCTGTGTGACTTATTTCAGTTAGAATCATCATACCTGAATCCACTCATTGTGCTGCTAAGGGCCTGATGACACAGATTTCATTGCTGAGTGATATTGCTTTGTAAGTAAATACCACAACTTCTTTATCCATTTTTCACTTTCTGCGATGTTGAACTTGTACTGTAAACGAGGTTCTTGTAAACAGAGCCGTTCCAAACTTTGGGGTGGCTGTGTCTTTTTGATTTTAATTTCCCTAAGCTATAGGACCATAAGTGGCAGTGCCCTAGGCTCTGTTGCTTTGTTTTTTAGATGTTTCAGGAAACACCATACACTTCTCCCGAGTGTCTGTTGGCAATTTACATCCCGCCCATCAGCATAACAAGGCTCCCAGTTCTCCATGGCCTGTCCTGCCTTTCTGGATTTTACACTTTTTTCAGATGGCCCTTTTGACCGGGGGGAAGTGAGACTTCATTGTAGTGCAGATTTCCTTTGCAAGCTTGCTTGGTTGGCCAAAAAGGGCGTATGCGTTTTTTCCTGAATATATTCAGGAAAAAACGCATACGCCCTTTTTGGCCAAGTGCATCATTGTGGACGTTCTGCCTCTTTTCCTATGCTTTCAATGCAATTCCAGTCTACCTCCTGAAATCGGTTTCCTGCAATTCTGCCCCGCTTTCAAGTCCTCTTGGCAGCCTTACTTCAGTCTATTTTTGGACGATAGCTGTCATTTATAACTCTGCAGGTTTGTGAATTACAGTGCCCCTGAGCTCCTTTCTTCAACTCGCTTTCTTTTGAGCTGGCCGCAACACCGCAGGATGGCTTCAGGCCCTAATCTGGTTCCGGTACGGCACGCTGAGCCTTTGGTTATTTCCTCTTCCTGGTGGGAAATGAGAGTTAAATTTGCCCGTCCAGACACCTCCAGCTAGCCTCTCATTGGTTCTCGCTATTCCTGTTCATCTTCCGCAGAAATTGCAAACTGGGCCAAACAGGAGTTTAAAGGCGCTGACTCTCCAAGTCGGGAGAGTGTTAGTAAAGCGTCTGGAATATTGCACCCGAGTACCAGGGGAGGAAAACTGAGACATATTTGAACACGTCTCCCGTTCACATGGTTGATCATACTTGGGTTCCACATGCATGTTTTAGCTGAAGGAAGAATACCTTAAACCTGGAGAGTTGAGACCCGTGTAATGGGTACCATGCAATATGACTTCAAAGGGTCTTCATTTGCTCACCGAACCTCTCCAATCCTATCACTGCTGCGTTTATGCCCCTGTACACATGCTTGATTCTCTTTTGGAGACATAGCAATCCATAGGTTTTACGATACTTACTAGTCAGGTACATTCTTAGGTGTTTAATATGCGGTGTTGAGTCCATTTCATTGAGCAAGGAGTAGCTCTTGTCTATTCCATATTTGACTTAAGAACTTTATCTGTGCTCATTTCAATCTCTGGTTTTATGCAGCACCCCAACTCACCTTTACCCTTAAGCAAGCATAAGTTGGTTTTCTAAATTTGAGACCCTGTTCTGTTCTGTAATTCAGTTCCTGTGTAGCCAAGTTTCCATTCCGTGTATTACTGATATCTTATGATGTTTCTTTTTCTGTGTGACTTATTTCAGTTAGAATCATCATACCTGAATCCACTCATTGTGATGCTAAGGGCCTGATGACATAGATTTCATTGCTGAGTGATATTGCTTTGTAAGTAAATACCACAACTTCTTTATCCATTTTTCACTTTCTGCGATGTTGAACTTGTACTGTAAACGAGGTTCTTGTAAACAGAGCCGTTCCAAACTTTGGGGTGGCTGTGTCTTTTTGATTTTAATTTCTTTAAGCTATAGGACCATAAGTGGCAGTGCCCTAGGCTCTGTTGCTTTGTTTTTTAGATGTTTCAGGAAACACCATACACTTCTCCCGAGTGTCTGTTGGCAATTTACATCCCGCCCATCAGCATAACAAGGCTCCCAGTTCTCCATGGCCTGTCCTGCCTTTCTGGATTTTACACTTTTTTCAGATGGCCCTTTTGACCGGGGGGAAGTGAGACTTCATTGTAGTGCAGATTTCCTTTGCAAGCTTGCTTGGTTGGCCAAAAAGGGCGTATGCGTTTTTTCCTGAATATATTCAGGAAAAAACGCATACGCCCTTTTTGGCCAAGTGCATCATTGTGGACGTTCTGCCTCTTTTCCTATGCTTTCAATGCAATTCCAGTCTACCTCCTGAAATCGGTTTCCTGCAATTCTGCCCCGATTTCAAGTCCTCTTGGCAGCCTTACTTCAGTCTATTTTTGGACGATAGCTGTCATTTATAACTCTGCAGGTTTGTGAATTACAGTGCCCCTGAGCTCCTTTCTTCAACTCGCTTTCTTGTGACCTGGCCGCAACACCGCAGGATGGCTTCAGGCCCTAATCTGGTTCCGGTACGGCACGCTGAGCCTTTGGTTATTTCCTCTTCCTGGTGGGAAATGAGAGTTAAATTTGCCCGTCCAGACACCTCCAGCTAGTCTCTCATTGGTTCTCGCTATTCCTGTTCATCTTCCGCAGAAATTGCAAACTGGGCCAAACAGGAGGTTAAAGGCGCTGACTCTCCAAGTGGGGAGAGTGTTAGTAAAGCGTCTGGAATGTTGCACCCGAGTACCAGGGGAGGAAACCTGAGACATATTTGAACACGTCTCCCGTTCACATGGTTGATCATACTTGGGTTCCACATGCATGTTTTAGCTGAAGGAAGAATACCTTAAACCTGGAGAGTTAAGACCCGTGTAATGGGTACCATGCAATATGACTTCAAAGGGTCTTCATTTGCTCACCGAACCTCTCCAATCCTATCACTGCTGCGTTTATGCCCCTGTACACATGCTTGATTCTCTTTCGGAGACATAGCAATCCATAGGTTTTAAGATACTTACTAGTCAGGTACATTCTTAGGCGTTTAATATGGGGTGTTGAGTCCATTTCGTTGAGCAAGGAGTAGCTCTTGTCTATTCCATATTTGGCTTAAGGAACTTTATCTGTGCTCATTTCAATCTCTGGTTTTATGCAGCACCCCAACTCACCTTTACCCTTAAGCAAGAATAAGTTGGTTTTCTAAATTTGAGACCCTGTTCTGTTCTGTAATTCAGTTCCTGTGTAGCCAAGTTTACATTCCGTGTATTACTGATATCTTATGATGTTTCTTTTTCTGTGTGACTTATTTCAGTTAGAATCATCATACCTGAATCCACGCATTGTGCTGCTAAGGGCCTGATGACACAGATTTCATTGCTGAGTGATATTGCTTTGTAAGTAAATACCACAACTTCTTTATCCATTTTTCACGTTCTGTGATGTTGAACTTGTACTGTAAACGAGGTTCTTGTAAACAGAGCCGTTCCAAACTTTGGGATGGCTGTGTCTTTTTCATTTTAACTTCCCTAAGCTATAGGACCATAAGTGGCAGTGCCCTAGGCTCTGTTGCTTTGTTTTTTAGATGTTTCAGGAAACACCATACACTTCTCCCGAGTGGTTGTTGGCAATTTACATCCCGCCCATCAGCATAACAAGGCTCCCAGTTCTCCATGGCCTGTCCTGCCTTTCTGGATTTTACACTTTTTTCAGATGGCCCTTTTGACCGGGGGGAAGTGAGACTTCATTGTAGTGCAGATTTCCTTTGCAAGCTTGCTTGGTTGGCCAAAAAGGGCGTATGCGTTTTTTCCTGAATATATTCAGGAAAAAACGCATACGCCCTTTTTGGCCAAGTGCATCATTGTGGACGTTCTGCCTCTTTTCCTATGCTTTCAATGCAATTCCAGTCTACCTCCTGAAATCGGTTTCCTGCAATTCTGCCCCGCTTTCAAGTCCTCTTGGCAGCCTTACTTCAGTCTATTTTTGGACGATAGCTGTCATTTATAACTCTGCAGGTTTGTGAATTACAGTGCCCCTGAGCTCCTTTCTTCAACTCGCTTTCTTGTGACCTGGCCGCAACACCGCAGGATGGCTTCAGGCCCTAATCTGGTTCCGGCCCGGCATGCTGAGCCTTTGGTTAATTCCTCTTCCTGGTGGGAAATGAGAGTTAAATTTGCCCGTTCAGACACCTCCAGCTAGTCTCTCATTGGTTCTCGCTATTCCTGTTCATCCTCCGCAGAAATTGCAAACTGGGCCAAACAGGAGGTTAAAGGGACTGACTCTCCAAGTGGGGAGAGTGTTAGTAAAGCGTCTGGAATGTTGCACCCGAGTACCAGGGGAGGAAAACTGAGACATATTTGAACACGTCTCCCATTCACATGGTTGATCATACTCTGGGTTCCACATGCATGTTTTAGCTGAAGGAAGAATACCTTAAACCTGGAGAGTTGAGACCCGTGGAATGGGTGCCATGCAATATGACTTCAAAGGGTCTTCATTTGCTCACCGAACCTCTCCAATCCTATCACTACTGCATTTATGCCCCTGTACACACGCTTGATTCTCTTTTGGAGACATAGCAATCCATAGGTTTTAAGATACTTACTAGTCAGGTACATTCTTAGGCGTTTAATATGGGGTGTTGAGTCCATTTCGTTGAGCAAGGAGTAGGCCTTGTCTATTCCATATTTGGCTTAAGGAACTTTATCTGTTCTCATTTCAATCTCTGGTTTTATGCAGCACCCCAACTCACCTTTCCCCTTAAGCAAGCATAAGTTGGTTTTCTAAATTTGAGACCCTGTTCTGTTTTGGAATGCAGTTCCTGTGTAGCCAAGTTTACATTCCGTGTATTAGTGATATCTTATGATGTTTCTTTTTCTGTGTGACTTATTTCAGTTAGAATCATCGTACCTGAATCCACTCATTATGCTGCTACGGGCCTGATGACATAGATTTCATTGCTGAGTGATACTGCATTGTACGTAAGTACCACAAGTTCTTTATCCATTTTTCACTTTCTGTGATATTGAACTTGTACGGTAAACGAGGTTCTTGTAAACGGAGGCGTCCCAAACTTTGGGGTGGCTGTGTCTTTTTGATTTTAATTTCCCTAAGCTATAGGACCATAAGTGGCAGTGCCCTAGGCTCTGTTGCTTTGTTTTTTAGATGTTTCAGGAAACACCATACACTTCTCCCGAGTGGTTGTTGGCAATTTACATCCCGCCCATCAGCATAACAAGGCTCCCAGTTCTCCATGGCCTGTCCTGCCTTTCTGGATTTTACACTTTTTTCAGATGGCCCTTTTGACCGGGGGGAAGTGAGACTTCATTGTAGTGCAGATTTCCTTTGCAAGCTTGCTTGGTTGGCCAAAAAGGGCGTATGCGTTTTTTCCTGAATATATTCAGGAAAAAACGCATACGCCCTTTTTGGCCAAGTGCATCATTGTGGACGTTCTGCCTCTTTTCCTATGCTTTCAATGCAATTCCAGTCTACCTCCTGAAATCGGTTTCCTGCAATTCTGCCCCGCTTTCAAGTCCTCTTGGCAGCCTTACTTCAGTCTATTTTTGGACGATAGCTGTCATTTATAACTCTGCAGGTTTGTGAATTACAGTGCCCCTGAGCTCCTTTCTTCAACTCGCTTTCTTGTGAACTGGCCGCAACACCGCAGGATGGCTTCAGGCCCTAATCTGGTTCCGGCGCGGCATGCTGAGCCTTTGGTTAATTCCTCTTCCTGGTGGGAAATGAGAGTTAAATTTGCCCGTCCAGACACCTCCAGCTAGCCTCTCATTGGTTCTTGCTATTCCTTTTCATCTTCCGCAGAAATTGCAAACTGGGCCAAACAGGAGGTTAAAGGGACTGACTCTCCAAGTCGGGAGAGTGTTAGTAAAGCGTCTGGAATGTTGCACCCGAGTACCAGGGGAGGAAAACTGAGACATATTTGAACACATCTCCCGTTCACATGGTTGATCATACTCTGGGTTCCACATGCATGTTTTAGCTGAAGGAAGAATACCTTAAACCTGGAGATTTGAGACCCGTGGAATGGGTACCATGCAATATGACTTCAAAGGGTCTTCATTTGCTCACCGAACCTCTCCAATCCTATCACTGCTGCGTTTATTCCCCTGTACACACGCTTGATTCTCTTTTGGAGACATAGCAATCCATAGGTTTTAAGATACTTACTAGTCAGGTACATTCTTAGGGGTTTAATATGCGGTGTTGAGTCCATTTCGTTGAGCAAGGAGTAGCTCTTGTCTATTCCATATTTGGCTTAAGGAACTTTATCTGTGCTCATTTCAATCTCTGGTTTTATGCAGCACCCCAACTCACCTTTACCCTTAAGCAAGCATAAGTTGGTTTTCTAAATTTGAGACCCTGTTCTGTTCTGTAATTCAGTTCCTGTGTAGCCAAGTTTACATTCCATGTATTACTGATATCTTATGATGTTTCTTTTTCTGTGTGACTTATTTCAGTTAGAATCATCATACCTGAATCCACTCATTGTGATGCTAAGGGCCTGATGACATAGATTTCATTGCTGAGTGATATTGCTTTGTAAGTAAATACCACAACTTCTTTATCCATTTTTCACTTTCTGCGATGTTGAACTTGTACTGTAAACGAGGTTCTTGTAAACAGAGGCGTCCCAAACTTTGGGGTGGCTGTGTCTTTTTGATTTTAATTTCCCTAAGCTATAGGACCATAAGTGGCAGTGCCCTAGGCTCTGTTGCTTTGTTTTTTAGATGTTTCAGGAAACACCATACACTTCTCCCGAGTGGTTGTTGGCAATTTACATCCCGCCCATCAGCATAACAAGGCTCCCAGTTCTCCATGGCCTGTCCTGCCTTTCTGGATTTTACACTTTTTTCAGATGGCCCTTTTGACCGGGGGGAAGTGAGACTTCATTGTAGTGCAGATTTCCTTTGCAAGCTTGCTTGGTTGGCCAAAAAGGGCGTATGCGTTTTTTCCTGAATATATTCAGGAAAAAACGCATACGCCCTTTTTGGCCAAGTGCATCATTGTGGACGTTCTGCCTCTTTTCCTATGCTTTCAATGCAATTCCAGTCTACCTCCTGAAATCGGTTTCCTGCAATTCTGCCCCGCTTTCAAGTCCTCTTGGCAGCCTTACTTCAGTCTATTTTTGGACGATAGCTGTCATTTATAACTCTGCAGGTTTGTGAATTACAGTGCCCCTGAGCTCCTTTCTTCAACTCGCTTTCTTGTGAACTGGCCGCAACACCGCAGGATGGCTTCAGGCCCTAATCTGGTTCCGGCGCGGCATGCTGAGCCTTTGGTTAATTCCTCTTCCTGGTGGGAAATGAGAGTTAAATTTGCCCGTCCAGACACCTCCAGCTAGCCTCTCATTGGTTCTTGCTATTCCTTTTCATCTTCCGCAGAAATTGCAAACTGGGCCAAACAGGAGGTTAAAGGGACTGACTCTCCAAGTCGGGAGAGTGTTAGTAAAGCGTCTGGAATGTTGCACCCGAGTACCAGGGGAGGAAAACTGAGACATATTTGAACACATCTCCCGTTCACATGGTTGATCATACTCTGGGTTCCACATGCATGTTTTAGCTGAAGGAAGAATACCTTAAACCTGGAGATTTGAGACCCGTGGAATGGGTACCATGCAATATGACTTCAAAGGGTCTTCATTTGCTCACCGAACCTCTCCAATCCTATCACTGCTGCGTTTATTCCCCTGTACACACGCTTGATTCTCTTTTGGAGACATAGCAATCCATAGGTTTTAAGATACTTACTAGTCAGGTACATTCTTAGGGGTTTAATATGCGGTGTTGAGTCCATTTCGTTGAGCAAGGAGTAGCTCTTCTCTATTCCATATTTGGCTTAAGGAACTTTATCTGTGCTCATTTCAATCTCTGGTTTTATGCAGCACCCCAACTCACCTTTACCCTTAAGCAAGCATAAGTTGGTTTTCTAAATTTGAGACCCTGTTCTGTTCTGTAATTCAGTTCCTGTGTAGCCAAGTTTACATTCCATGTATTACTGATATCTTATGATGTTTCTTTTTCTGTGTGACTTATTTCAGGTAGAATCATCATACCTGAATCCACTCATTGTGATGCTAAGGGCCTGATGACATAGATTTCATTGCTGAGTGATATTGCTTTGTAAGTAAATACCACAACTTCTTTATCCATTTTTCACTTTCTGCGATGTTGAACTTGTACTGTAAACGAGGTTCTTGTAAACAGAGGCGTCCCAAACTTTGGGGTGGCTGTGTCTTTTTGATTTTAATTTCCCTAAGCTATAGGACCATAAGTGGCAGTGCCCTAGGCTCTGTTGCTTTGTTTTTTAGATGTTTCAGGAAACACCATACACTTCTCCCGAGTGGTTGTTGGCAATTTACATCCCGCCCATCAGCATAACAAGGCTCCCAGTTCTCCATGGCCTGTCCTGCCTTTCTGGATTTTACACTTTTTTCAGATGGCCCTTTTGACCAGGGGGAAGTGAGACTTCATTGTAGTGCAGATTTCCTTTGCAAGCTTGCTTGGTTGGCCAAAAAGGGCGTATGCGTTTTTTCCTGAATATATTCAGGAAAAAACGCATACGCCCTTTTTGGCCAAGTGCATCATTGTGGACGTTCTGCCTCTTTTCCTATGCTTTCAATGCAATTCCAGTCTACCTCCTGAAATCGGTTTCCTGCAATTCTGCCCCGCTTTCAAGTCCTCTTGGCAGCCTTACTTCAGTCTATTTTTGGACGATAGCTGTCATTTATAACTCTGCAGGTTTGTGAATTACAGTGCCCCTGAGCTCCTTTCTTCAACTCGCTTTCTTGTGACCTGGCCGCAACACCGCAGGATGGCTTCAGGCCCTAATCTGGTTCCGGTACGGCACGCTGAGCCTTTGGTTATTTCCTCTTCCTGGTGGGAAATGAGAGTTAAATTTGCCCGTCCAGACACCTCCAGCTAGCCTCTCATTGGTTCTCGCTATTCCTGTTCATCTTCCGCAGAAATTGCAAACTGGGCCAAACAGGAGGTTAAAGGGACTGACTCTCCAAGTCGGGAGAGTGTTAGTAAAGCGTCTGGAATGTTGCACCCGAGTACCAGGGGAGGAAAACTGAGACATATTTGAACACGTCTCCCGTTCACATGGTTGATCATACTTGGGTTCCACATGCATGTTTTACCTGAAGGAAGAATACCTTAAACCTGGAGAGTTAAGACCCGTGAAATGGGTACCATGCAATATGACTTCCAAGGGTCTTCATTTGCTCACCGAACCTCTCCAATCCTATCACTGCTGCGTTTATGCCCCTGTACACATGCTTGATTCTCTTTCGGAGACATAGCAATCCATAGGTTTTAAGATAATTACTAGTCAGGTACATTCTTAGGCGTTTAATATGCGGTGTTGAGTCCATTTCGTTGAGCAAGGAGTAGCTCTTGTCTATTCCATATTTGACTTAAGGAACTTTATCTGTGCTCATTTCAATCTCTGGTTTTATGCAGCACCCCAACTCACCTTTACCCTTAAGCAAGCATAAGTTGGTTTTCTACATTTGAGACACTATTCTGTTCTGTAATTCAGTTCCTGTGTAGCCAAGTTTACATTCCGTGTATTACTGATATCTTATGATGTTTCTTTTTCTGTGTGACTTATTTCAGTTAGAATCATCATACCTGAATCCACTCATTGTGCTGCTAAGGGCCTGATGACACAGATTTCAT
Source organism: Delphinus delphis (assembly GCF_949987515.2). Lineage (NCBI taxonomy): Eukaryota > Metazoa > Chordata > Mammalia > Artiodactyla > Delphinidae > Delphinus > Delphinus delphis. Next base: position 3,785 of record NW_027192998.1, on the reverse strand, counting down.
TGCTGAGTGATATTGCTTTGTAAGTAAATACCACAACTTCTTTATCCATTTTTCACTTTCTGCGATGTTGAACTTGTACTGTAAACGAGGTTCTTGTAAACAGAGCCGTTCCAAACTTTGGGGTGGCTGTGTCTTTTTGATTTTAATTTCCCTAAGCTATAGGACCATAAGTGGCAGTGCCCTAGGCTCTGTTGCTTTGTTTTTTAGATGTTTCAGGAAACACCATACACTTCTCCCGAGTGGTTGTTGGCAATTTACATCCCGCCCATCAGCATAACAAGGCTCCCAGTTCTCCATGGCCTGTCCTGCCTTTCTGGATTTTACACTTTTTTCAGATGGCCCTTTTGACCGGGGGGAAGTGAGACTTCATTGTAGTGCAGATTTCCTTTGCAAGCTTGCTTGGTTGGCCAAAAAGGGCGTATGCGTTTTTTCCTGAATATATTCAGGAAAAAACGCATACGCCCTTTTTGGCCAAGTGCATCATTGTGGACGTTCTGCCTCTTTTCCTATGCTTTCAATGCAATTCCAGTCTACCTCCTGAAATCGGTTTCCTGCAATTCTGCCCCGCTTTCAAGTCCTCTTGGCAGCCTTACTTCAGTCTATTTTTGGACGATAGCTGTCATTTATAACTCTGCAGGTTTGTGAATTACAGTGCCCCTGAGCTCCTTTCTTCAACTCGCTTTCTTGTGAACTGGCCGCAACACCGCAGGATGGCTTCAGGCCCTAATCTGGTTCCGGCGCGGCATGCTGAGCCTTTGGTTAATTCCTCTTCCTGGTGGGAAATGAGAGTTAAATTTGCCCGTCCAGACACCTCCAGCTAGCCTCTCATTGGTTCTTGCTATTCCTTTTCATCTTCCGCAGAAATTGCAAACTGGGCCAAACAGGAGGTTAAAGGGACTGACTCTCCAAGTCGGGAGAGTGTTAGTAAAGCGTCTGGAATGTTGCACCCGAGTACCAGGGGAGGAAAACTGAGACATATTTGAACACATCTCCCGTTCACATGGTTGATCATACTCTGGGTTCCACATGCATGTTTTAGCTGAAGGAAGAATACCTTAAACCTGGAGATTTGAGACCCGTGGAATGGGTACCATGCAATATGACTTCAAAGGGTCTTCATTTGCTCACCGAACCTCTCCAATCCTATCACTGCTGCGTTTATTCCCCTGTACACACGCTTGATTCTCTTTTGGAGACATAGCAATCCATAGGTTTTAAGATACTTACTAGTCAGGTACATTCTTAGGGGTTTAATATGCGGTGTTGAGTCCATTTCGTTGAGCAAGGAGTAGCTCTTGTCTATTCCATATTTGGCTTAAGGAACTTTATCTGTGCTCATTTCAATCTCTGGTTTTATGCAGCACCCCAACTCACCTTTACCCTTAAGCAAGCATAAGTTGGTTTTCTAAATTTGAGACCCTGTTCTGTTCTGTAATTCAGTTCCTGTGTAGCCAAGTTTACATTCCATGTATTACTGATATCTTATGATGTTTCTTTTTCTGTGTGACTTATTTCAGTTAGAATCATCATACCTGAATCCACTCATTGTGATGCTAAGGGCCTGATGACATAGATTTCATTGCTGAGTGATATTGCTTTGTAAGTAAATACCACAACTTCTTTATCCATTTTTCACTTTCTGCGATGTTGAACTTGTACTGTAAACGAGGTTCTTGTAAACAGAGGCGTCCCAAACTTTGGGGTGGCTGTGTCTTTTTGATTTTAATTTCCCTAAGCTATAGGACCATAAGTGGCAGTGCCCTAGGCTCTGTTGCTTTGTTTTTTAGATGTTTCAGGAAACACCATACACTTCTCCCGAGTGGTTGTTGGCAATTTACATCCCGCCCATCAGCATAACAAGGCTCCCAGTTCTCCATGGCCTGTCCTGCCTTTCTGGATTTTACACTTTTTTCAGATGGCCCTTTTGACCAGGGGGAAGTGAGACTTCATTGTAGTGCAGATTTCCTTTGCAAGCTTGCTTGGTTGGCCAAAAAGGGCGTATGCGTTTTTTCCTGAATATATTCAGGAAAAAACGCATACGCCCTTTTTGGCCAAGTGCATCATTGTGGACGTTCTGCCTCTTTTCCTATGCTTTCAATGCAATTCCAGTCTACCTCCTGAAATCGGTTTCCTGCAATTCTGCCCCGCTTTCAAGTCCTCTTGGCAGCCTTACTTCAGTCTATTTTTGGACGATAGCTGTCATTTATAACTCTGCAGGTTTGTGAATTACAGTGCCCCTGAGCTCCTTTCTTCAACTCGCTTTCTTGTGACCTGGCCGCAACACCGCAGGATGGCTTCAGGCCCTAATCTGGTTCCGGTACGGCACGCTGAGCCTTTGGTTATTTCCTCTTCCTGGTGGGAAATGAGAGTTAAATTTGCCCGTCCAGACACCTCCAGCTAGCCTCTCATTGGTTCTCGCTATTCCTGTTCATCTTCCGCAGAAATTGCAAACTGGGCCAAACAGGAGGTTAAAGGGACTGACTCTCCAAGTCGGGAGAGTGTTAGTAAAGCGTCTGGAATGTTGCACCCGAGTACCAGGGGAGGAAAACTGAGACATATTTGAACACGTCTCCCGTTCACATGGTTGATCATACTTGGGTTCCACATGCATGTTTTACCTGAAGGAAGAATACCTTAAACCTGGAGAGTTAAGACCCGTGAAATGGGTACCATGCAATATGACTTCCAAGGGTCTTCATTTGCTCACCGAACCTCTCCAATCCTATCACTGCTGCGTTTATGCCCCTGTACACATGCTTGATTCTCTTTCGGAGACATAGCAATCCATAGGTTTTAAGATAATTACTAGTCAGGTACATTCTTAGGCGTTTAATATGCGGTGTTGAGTCCATTTCGTTGAGCAAGGAGTAGCTCTTGTCTATTCCATATTTGACTTAAGGAACTTTATCTGTGCTCATTTCAATCTCTGGTTTTATGCAGCACCCCAACTCACCTTTACCCTTAAGCAAGCATAAGTTGGTTTTCTACATTTGAGACACTATTCTGTTCTGTAATTCAGTTCCTGTGTAGCCAAGTTTACATTCCGTGTATTACTGATATCTTATGATGTTTCTTTTTCTGTGTGACTTATTTCAGTTAGAATCATCATACCTGAATCCACTCATTGTGCTGCTAAGGGCCTGATGACACAGATTTCATTGCTGAGTGATATTGCTTTGTAAGTAAATACCACAACTTCTTTATCCATTTTTCACTTTCTGCGATGTTGAACTTGTACTGTAAACGAGGTTCTTGTAAACAGAGCCGTTCCAAACTTTGGGGTGGCTGTGTCTTTTTGATTTTAATTTCCCTAAGCTATAGGACCATAAGTGGCAGTGCCCTAGGCTCTGTTGCTTTGTTTTTTAGATGTTTCAGGAAACACCATACACTTCTCCCGAGTGTCTGTTGGCAATTTACATCCCGCCCATCAGCATAACAAGGCTCCCAGTTCTCCATGGCCTGTCCTGCCTTTCTGGATTTTACACTTTTTTCAGATGGCCCTTTTGACCGGGGGGAAGTGAGACTTCATTGTAGTGCAGATTTCCTTTGCAAGCTTGCTTGGTTGGCCAAAAAGGGCGTATGCGTTTTTTCCTGAATATATTCAGGAAAAAACGCATACGCCCTTTTTGGCCAAGTGCATCATTGTGGACGTTCTGCCTCTTTTCCTATGCTTTCAATGCAATTCCAGTCTACCTCCTGAAATCGGTTTCCTGCAATTCTGCCCCGCTTTCAAGTCCTCTTGGCAGCCTTACTTCAGTCTATTTTTGGACGATAGCTGTCATTTA